>NW_007578143.1:387370-390688 GCF_000690725.1 Stegastes partitus | reverse complement strand
GTTCAAATTTATCTTTTAAGTTGTATCAGTGTAAAACTTGCTCAGGTAAGTTTACTGAACATGAAATAACAAGTTCAATAAACTCAAGATATGAAGTTAAATCAACAAGACACATTAATGATGTTTCAGACAGACTGGGTTAACAGCAGTGTTGTCGATTAACTATAGTTCAGAGCCGTCTAATGAGTTCTGAAGGTGTAAAACTAGTTAAGTTTAATAAATTGAACACGAGAATTTAAGTTCAATAAACTCAAGATATTAAGTTGAATCAACTAGTTACATAAACAATGTTTCCCAACAGACCTGCCTTCCTTTAACGTTTTGAGTTAACAGCACTGTGGTCGATTAAATGTTCAAATTTATCTTCTAAGTTTTAAAAGTGCAAAACTAGCTCACTTAAATTAACTGAACATGAAATAATAAGTTCATTTAACTGAAGATATTTAGTTGAATCAACTAGACACATAAACTATGTTTACAGACAGATTGGCTTTAGTTTCTAATTTTACTTAACAGCTCTGCAGTCTGTCCATGAGTTCAAATTCCTGCTTTAAGTTGCAAAAATGTGAAATTAGCTGAGTTAAATTAACTGAACGCACGAAAACAAGTTCAATAAACTCAGGATATTAAGTTGAATCAACCAGACAGTAGTTACAGACTTTCTTTCGTTTTACATTTTGTGAGTTTGAAGAGTTGCTTTGAACTTCTTTTGTCTGTTTCAAATAGTTTAACAGCTTTAAAATGGTTTGAAGACAAGAAAATCAGCATTTTAAGCTCAATTAACTAAAAATAAGCAAAACTTACATCATATTATATTCAGCAAACTAAAAAAGGTGAGTTCATTTGACTTAATATCTTCATATTTTATAATGTATTTAAAATCTGAACTTAAACTTGAATAATCTGTTTGTACATTTAAAAAAAAAAAAAGGAAAAAAACTGAGCCAGTTGCCAAAAGATCAGAGAAACCAACGAGTCAAATCAGCTGATAGTGGATTCATTAGCATTTATCATAGCATCTAAATGTGTTTCTTATCTAATCTCATTACTGATAACATGTGAAACCATGAACGCAGACTTTGTTTGAACATTTTCAACATTTTTACGGAAAATTTTAAGCTTCAGATTCTTTATTTGCTGCTTTCTGGCGATTTTTATGCACAAATTTGTGTTTTTTCTTCAGAAATGTCCTTATTTATGCCTTGCTTTCTTTCCTGCCTTTTTGTTGGAACTCTGGAATCTAATCTGGCCTGTATGTGTGAGATTAGGTCATCATCTTCTCTTTTACAACGTTAAATAATCAAGACGAAATCCTGAACGAACAAGGTGCGATAAAGACACATCAGGACGGTTTAAATGTTCAGGCCGCAGTAAGACAAGCAGGTTGAAATATGAATAAATGTGAGATACTTTGAAGGGTCGGTTGACGTAGTAGTTGGTGGTGATGAACGAGTCCTGTCTGGTTTCTCGGAGCCGCTCCAGAGCCGGAGGCTTCACGTAGACGATGTAGGCCCTCAGTTCGTGGGTCCTCACGGCCTGAACAGCCTGAACGGAGACACAACTTGGATTAAAGCCACTTTCAGAGCGTTTTCTAAAAGCGATTCTGCTGCTGAAACAAACTGGACTCACGTTGGGCTCAATGTCGATGACGCAGATCTTCCCGGAGTCCAAAACGTCCCTGACTGACTCGATGCTGGTGCCGTACAGACTCCCTTTGTACTCGCCGTACTCCACAAACCTGGAGGACGAGACGCTCTGATGAACAAAACCTCCCAACAAAGAGGTCTCGATGCCAAACTTCTGAATTTTTAAAGTTGCACCTGAGATTTGTTGCTGAGCATCAGGACAGATTTTGAACTAAAAACAAGCACTAAAGCTTTTTAAACGTCTACAGCGACTCACATCTGGATCATCATGTGAAAATACACAAAGCTCTAAAAACATTATTAATACTCATAATAATTAATATTCATATTAAGATACATCTGGGCACATGGGGCATCAAAAAAGTAAAATAAAGGAAAATACCATTTAATAAAAAATATTAATTTTCCATATTTAAAATGCATTTTTGTTTTAATTTTACACAAGATCATGTGTGGGGTTTTATTTTATTTTTTTTTTACTTTTTAATTTTGATTGAAGAATATTTACACTTTTGCACAATTAAATTACCATTAAATTACTATTATTCGTGTTAAAATCATCATATAATACAAATAATAAAAATAATAGAATAATAAAAAGTGGTATCAGTCATTTTATTTCTCTGAAATCAATTTAATCATATTATTTATGTTTTGAAAAAAGTAAAAATGTGAAAATACGGTTGCTACTGTTTACTGTTGCTAATTTTACATCATATTAACTATAATATGAGTTTTATTTGTCATTTTACATCAAAATCTTGTAAAAATCTGTCTTTTAACATTAAAAAATTATGTCCACTTTTTAAAGAAATTAATTTACCTTTGGGAAAATATCCAACCACCATTATTTACCAAATACTTATGATGATGATCATAAATATACGAATAAACAACAGCACAAAACAGCAAAAACGAAAACAACATCAACTCAAAACGTGTCTAGTTTCTAAATACAAACGAGGATTTTGAACTTTTTAAACACATGCAGCCTCTAATATCGATTAAAATGATAAATGTCATGATGGATTATATATAAACTGAAACATTTCCTTCTGTTTGGTTTCAGGAAACATGACTGGAAGTAAACTGAGTATATTTAAATATCAGGACGGTTGAACCACATGGAAGCAGCTGGAGACGCATAAACTCTGGACCATGCAGCTGTTTATGAAATCAGAGCATCAGTATGAAGCCCAGTCAGCCGTCTGATGAGGAACCACATCAGAAACAGTTCACATTATCCATCATTATCCATCAGATCTGCAGCAGAAAGCGTCACCTGTTGTTATAAACCATGTTGTCAAAGACTTCTCTGCTGGTGAAGAAATACTCTCTGCCCGACTCCTCGTAGCCTCGGGGCGCTCTGGTCGTGTCTGGGGAAGGAAAAAGAAGTTATTTAATCAGATTATCGCAGGAACTCACAAAACAAACGTCAGACTGAGGAACAAACGGAGCATTTTTAGGGGTTTTAATAGAATGTTTAATGAGTGAAGCGGCTGTAGGTCCAGGACGTACGAGGAGTGGCTCCCTGGAAGATGTTGGGGTTCATCTCAATCAAACGCCTCCGAAGTTCATTCACACCGACGCCAGATGGACCTGAGAAGAAAAAGCAAACATTTAATCGACAGAAGAACGTCTGATTAATCAAGCAGCTAATTGTAAATATAAG
>NW_007578143.1:381375-386382 GCF_000690725.1 Stegastes partitus | reverse complement strand
TAACACATATTGTCATGAAACTTTGTCAGTTGATTGATGACTTGAATTTAAATATGGAAAAATGAAGTATTATTGAATTAAACATGCACATATTCGCACACGTATCTGATAGAAAAAGTTTTTAAAAAATGGTAAAAACACTGAAATGTGTCACTTTGGAAGTTTTCTTTCCAATAATCTGAAAATCTTAAAATTAACCAATAATAAAATACTAATACTAGTCTTACTAAAAAAAGACTGTGCGTCACACATGATGAGTTCAAGGGAGTTTGTGTTTCTTAAACTAACTTCCTCACTCTGATGATAATAATAATAATCGTCTCTCTCCACATGTTGGAGAAGAAATATCAGATGTAAGAGTCGCTCTAACAGGCCGGTTGGATCATTTCACTTCCAAACCAGCAGCGCCCAAACTGAAGCCTTTCTTTTACCCAGCAGGGCGACGAGGCGGTGAGCGTCCTCTGGGTGGCGCTGGTGGCGGACCACCTCCTCATAGGGGCTGTTGAGGGCGCTGTAGCAGCTGCTGGGGCAGCGGGTGTGGCAGGACGGCTGGGTGGTGCTGTGGGAGCGCCGCCGGCACAGACGCATGCTGCGCCTGAAGCCCGCTGAGGAAACAAAGAGGACGTTATCCACCAACAAACACTGAACAATACAAAATGCTGAATGTGTGCCACCATGAACTGGCTTAACTGTATTAACAGAGGAGTTTGTGTCACATTTATTTGAATTTTTAGTCTTTGACTTGAATAATGGCAACAAAGAAATAGAATTTGAATCCTAATTTGAATTTGCTGAAGCTGAATGTGATGCTCACTAATGTTCTGCCCTCTAGGTCTTCATATTCACTTCAAAAAATTCAAATTCAGTTCTTGTGTTTCAAATTCAATTTACTGCCCCAGATTTAAATTTTGAAAGCTGGTGCGAAAATATGAAAAAATGAAATATAATATGATAAAACAGGGTTTATTTTTTTTGTTTCTGTCTTCTAATGATGTTATTTTTTGTTTTTGGAAACAGAAAATCAAAAAACCAGTTTTTAAAGTTTTCTTTATCTCTTCTTGACCCTGATAAAGAAAAAAGCCTAAAATGTAAAGTTAAATGTTTGAATTTTAAAATAATAATCAAATAAACACTCATTTTTGGTTTTTTAACAATTTTTCTGAACAGAAAATCCAACAAACCAAAACATACACGGACCTGGAAGCAAAGAGGCGGCTGAATTTTCAGAGCAACTGATTTTAATTTTAATCTAATAAATTCAACTTACTGCCCTGAATTTTTAAAATGGAAGCACAGAGAGTTGAACTTTCAGTGACGATTAAATGCAATTTCACAGCAACTGAATTCAATTTCAGTTTGATAAATTCAATTTTCGTTGCAATTTTTCA
The DNA here is from genome assembly GCF_000690725.1 of Stegastes partitus. Classification (NCBI taxonomy): domain Eukaryota; kingdom Metazoa; phylum Chordata; class Actinopteri; family Pomacentridae; genus Stegastes; species Stegastes partitus. The sequence goes on along the minus strand of NW_007578143.1, from coordinate 384,994 downwards.
CATTAAATGACACAAATTCAATTATTAAAGTTGAGGAATTCAAATTCTTCAAATTTTTTTAATACAAATATTCAAGTCACGGAATTGAAATTCAATTTCTTGCACTGAATTTTAACTTTCAAAATCAAACATGATCAAATATAATTTCAGAGCAGCTGAAGTCAATTTTAGTCACATAAATCCAATTTCAAAATAAATAAATGATTCAAGTTAACACAAATTAAATTATTAAGGTTGAGAAATAAAAATTAAAAGACAAATTATTCAAATTTTTCATACGATTATTGAAGTCACAGAATTCTAAATCAATTTCTTGCCCTAAATTTTTATTTTGAAAACCAAACAGCTGAATTCAATTTTAAATTAACTTTTTTTTTTTTTTTTGGCAATTGTTGACATTAAATGGGACAAATTCAGTTATTTAATTCAGGAATTTAAATATAAATGATTCACATTCAGTTCAGAACATTTGTCGCCCATTTCCACCCTAAACTGATGCAGAAAATTAAATTGACACAGAAAGATTCACCAGAATGCAAAAATAACATCAAAACAAGAGGAATGATGTTTGAGCTTCGCTGCTGCAGACTCACCTAAATAAACGCCTTCAATGTTGCTGCTGAAGTCATCCTCCTCTGGTCGGACGGAGGCAGAGAAAAAGCACGATTAGATAGAAACTAATGCAAACTGATGCCTCGAATGCACAAATTCTAGACTCAGCAGAAGCCTCGAAAAGCTTTTATTTACATGCATTGGTCAATTTAAAGACTTTCAGACGAGTTGAGAAAGAAAACTTCATCCCAACGTTATTTATCTGTTAATAATCTGATTGTGTCATTCAAACATCTGAGCTCTTCTCACCTTCTCTGAGCTCCTCTGGCGGCAGGAAAATCCAGAAAAGAAACAACAAGAAGAGAAACCGATGAAGGACGGGAACCAGAGCCACGAGTCCAGAGACAAAACGGATGGAAGCCACAAAGACTTACCTACCAGATTCAAACGCCTCCTCGTCTGCACCAAACACACAAACAGGGAGTTAAACACAGAAACACTTGATGGATGAAGCGTGTGGACAGAGCGGCTCATCTTTACCTGCTTCCACACATTTCTCATCGATGGCCATCAGGTCTTCCTCTGTGGGCGAACAAAAAGTCAAACCTCCCATAAAACCGAAGCTCAACGTGTGAATGTGTGGCGGCCTGAGTGTCGGATCCGTCCTTACCTTCCTCCACTGTGCTCACTTCAGTCAACGTGCAGCAAAAACACAAAGAAAACTCGTCTGTCAAGCTGCACGGAGGCCAGAAAGTTTTGAGGTGATTCGACTAAACGTGTTTGGACTCACGGGTCTGGATGCAGGCGTGAGGCTGGTAAGGCTGCGACCACCAGAACTCCCTCTGCTTCCTGTCGGGACCAGCAGAACCGGGTTCAGCATGAAGGAATGTACAAGGTCCAAATGTACTCAGTTTATAGGAAAACGGCAGATTTTTTAAACTTCACACATCGAAATAGTTTTAATTTAAACAACTTTAATGAATAAAAACGTTCCTCTACTTTAAACTAAGACATTTTTGTGTTATTTGAAGTTCTTTGCAAACCTTTAATTTGATTAAAAATGCCACAGATTCACTTTTAAAGGTCCCACATGATGAAAATAACTTTGATTCTGTTTTGTTTAATGAAAGTGTAAAATAAAAACTATTAGGATTTTATTCTTTTTGATCATTTTACTGTAAAATTACACATTTTTGTATATTTTTTTGACTGTATTTTAGCAAATATTTGCTCTTATTTCTTACAGTTTTTGAAAGCTACAGTATTCTTACATTTTTTTGTATTTTTATTTTTATTTATTTTTACAGTGCAGAGAGAAAGTCAGACGACATAAACTGACACAAGTATTTAGGTCTTTGTCAGGTGTTTCCAGAGAGAGTCTCCTTCCTGAAGGGGGCGGGGCCAGCAGCAGCAGGTGAGCTGCATGTAAAGTTAAACTGAAGCAGCCCATTTAGAACCAGGAAGGATGCAGCTAAAGAGCAATAAACCATCTTCGTGGTGTTTCTGAGGCGACATATTGTAAGACTTTTGATACTTTGATTTAAAAAAGTGGAAAAATAAGGGACTTATAAATACTGTCAGTGGTCAGATTCATCATCAGAACAGGAAGTTTCTAAATTCAGTCCAGATTCTGTCAGTTTTTAAGGCAACTGTAAAAATCTGTCCAGTTGAAGCATGAACAACCAGCTGTATTTGTTTAAATTAACATCCTGGTGACGCATGATGAATCAAACACGACTGTACGATGGCAAACGACGTGCGTAAACACAAACGAGCTGCATACACATGAACAGGTTGCATAAACAGAAACGTGCTGTAAATACAGACACACAACGGAAGTCTTTAGGTTTCCAGTCACTGTGATTATAAAGGTGCTGAAGTGGTGTTTTTACTACCATCTCCCTGTGTTCTCTCTGTTATTTACGGCCACGTTTACACGTAGCCAGAATTTACAAAAATGGATCTACGTTTTCAAAAATAACATTGTTCACACCAGATCGTTTTAAAAAAAATCTTCATTTACACAAACCTACATGAAGACATCGTTAAGAGCTGCTATGAGCTGCCACACCTATAGGGGGCAGTGTAACAAGAAGCATAAAGCCATGCTAGCATGTAAAACAGCATCCATTTCTATCACAGCAGCCAAACATGGTCGCACACATATGACGCTTTTGTCACAAACTGCGTCGTCAAACTCCGTCTCCTCGTCTCTACATGCAAACGTAAAGATGGAGTTTTTCAAAATCTCCACTTTGGCTGGAGTTTTCAGAAATTATTGTTTTCGGTGACTTGTGACCCAAAGGCCCAAATGCATTAAAATATCACAGTTTTTGCTACGTGTAAACTCGGCCTATGTTTGTCCATGGAAACGAGAGAATACAAACTTTTTTATAGCTTTTCCTTCAAGTAAGATTACTTGTCTCTCTCACTGTTGTCTGCCTCTCAGATGAACAGCTCACTACTGCCCCTAGAGGCCTGGGGCACTGCTGCACTATGACGAGATATGCAGCGTTTCCTTTTTGCATTTCTGCTTCATGTCATTTGCCACCGCACAACTGACCATCTATTAAATTCAAAGAACCACTGCTACTCCACAAAAATTAAATTAAAAGTGTCTCTGACGAACCGTTTGAGCAGGTTGGTGGACGGGATGAGGCCAGCGCAGGCGGTGTTGCTGGGCAGCTTCTTGGCCTGCCACCAGAGGGCGTCCGTCTGGTCCACGATCTCCAGGACGTCGCCTTTCCGGAAGCTCATGCCGGCGTCGGCGCAGGGGATGGCCGGGTCCTGCTGAGGGCTGTAGTCGGCCATGGCTCGGACGTACAGCTAGCAGACGACACGGCGGGTCATTGCGAAGTCAGGATGTGGAAAAGATGCGGGAGAGGAAGGAAGACTCACCATGGTCTGGTTGTGGACCGGCCTCTCTGTGATGGGGACCACCTTGAACATGATGGTGCCCTGCGACCGGGCTTGCTGATTGGATGGAAACAAAAACAACAACAGATATAAGAAGCTCCCAAAAGAATAAAAATGGCCGACAATATGCACGTTTATTGGCTTATGTTTA
>NW_007578143.1:348710-379789 GCF_000690725.1 Stegastes partitus | reverse complement strand
AATTCTCACTGTTCGTTTCTGAAGGTGCAAATAAAAGTTGCCGTGGCGACCACCTACCACGACCTGGATGACCTGTTCAGGCTCCATCCCGTCCACTGGGAACCCGTTCACCTCCATGATCCGGTCGCCTGCGTGGAGCAAACCTGCAAACACACGGAAATACAAATAAAAATCAAAGCTGGGTCATTTCACATTTCCTTTCAAGCTTCAGAGTGTTTCTTTGAACCTTCTGTCTTTACATTAAGCAACAGAAATGTACCTACAAACATTTCAAAGGTCATTTTTAATACAGGTTTTGAAGGTGAATAATTCCAGTTCAGTTTCAAGTGGGACATAGTTCTGCCGTCTCAATCCACGAACACGTCAAGTCAAACCCAATCATTCACAGAAAGACAAACTTCCTCTCACCGCTTCGATCAGCCAGACCGCCGTGAATCACCCGGGCGATAAAAATCTCTCCTGTGATCTCGTTTCTCTTTATAGTTGCTCCCTGAAACAGAAAAAAAAAAGAATGAACACCTGACGTGCTCAGACTCCTGAAGACGAATGAAAAACAGGGAGGTAGCGATGACGGGATGGAAACTCTGTGGAGTGAAATGTGAAGAAGATCACACGGATGAAATGAAAGCTCCTGAGATGAAGCTCCAGATGAAGATGGAAGAAGTGCAGTAAAAGTAGAGTACCACTGTGAGTGTTTGGAGGTGAGCCGCTCTGAAAGGACCCAACAAGTCCACTTTTGTTGGCATCTCTCACGTCGTCTTCTTCCTCTTCTTCTTCTTCTTCCGCCGGGTCGAGCGACCTCCTCTGGCCTCCTTGGACTCGTCCAGCAGCCCGTTGGTCAGCGGATGGTCGCCGTGGCTCTGCTGCTTCTTCTTCTGAGGCAAAGGGGTGTTTTTGGTTCTCAGGGTTGCCCGAGGAGATCCACGGCAGGAGGCCGAGAGGCAGGTGGTGGGCCGGGAGGTGGAGGGAGCGTCCATGGAGCTGCTGAGCGAGCTGGAGGACGAGGAGGAGGAGGAGGAGGAGGAGGAGAAGGAAGGCGGCGAGAAGAGGGAACATCTGGACTGGTGGATCAAGGACGGACGGTGCCCTCCGGTCTTTGGGCTTTTCTTGGACTCGGCGGGTTTCAGGGTGTTGACCTCTGTCCTGGTCTCGGCCAGCAGCATCTGCAGCCGGTCCACCACCTGCGTGAGGAGCACCAGCGCCTGCGAGTTGTCCTGCACCGTCTCCGACATGCGCTCGGTCGCCGCCGCCATCCTCTCACCCAGCAGCTTGATGTCCTTGGTGCTGCTCTCCATGGAGCTGGCGGCCAGCTGCACCGTGGTCCTCAGCTCGTCCAGGCTCTCCTGCTTGGCCAGCTCCACGGGGGGAACCTCCAGGACGCGATGGGGCCGCATGGGGCTGGGCGGCGCCGTGCGGATGCAAGGGCTTTGGGTCCGAAGCCTCTGCGGCAGGCCCGGCGCGAGGTAGCCGCAGTAGGGCACCGTGAGGCATGGAGGGGACATGGTCCAACGGCGGGCGGTGGGAAGAGGAGATGGAGCGCCGGCGATCCGTCCTGGTTGGTCCTCGTCTGCGCTGTCGAGCTCTTCGACGACGTTGTCTCCGAGGAGAAAACAGACACGATTAGTCCATGAAAGTAGACGGATGGATGGATGGATGATGGATGAAGGGGACGAGTGAAGACGATGTTTTATATCCCAGAAATTCACATTCAGTTCTTGTATTCAGCTTCATTTAACTGCACCAAATGTGAAATTTAAACACTGAATGTCGAAGCATAGAGAGATTTATATGTCCAGGTCGGATTATAGCCAACTTCAGAGCAGCTGGATTCAATTTTTAAACTAAAACTTCAATTTCAAATGTATTTTTTTATTGCAGTTGTTCAATTTAAACAATACAAACTCAAACTATGCCTTCAAATTCAAAAATAAGCAACTCTTGGACAACGTTGTCTCCAAGGACATTGTTAATCCATGAAAGTCGATGATGGATGAAGAGTTGTGACGCAATGACGAGTGATGAGCAGGACCTCGTTTCCCAGAAGCATCTATGAGGCTGTTTTCAGTGTTTTTTAACTGCCTTTACTTTTAAGCTTCTATCTTGGCCTTTATAAGGAGAACCATACCTCCACTACCTTTATCAGAACAGACTCCAGATCTGCCGTCATTGGATATGAAAATACTTCAGCCTTGGTATCACAGAAAAAGTTCTGGCTCTAATCAGATTCAACAGCCAAAAGGTCCAGGACTTTCTGTTGTAGTGAAAATGAACCCACAGCGAGGAAAAGCCGTGTATTCAGAAACCCTTCTCGGGGAAACGAGGTCCAGGTGTTTCCTTACCGATCAGCACCGAGCTGTAAACTGAAGGAGCTGATCGGTTCAAGCTTTGCTCCCACAGCAGGTTGGTGTAACAGAGCCTGCAGTGGTTTGTCGGCTGAGGCGTTGGAGGGGTCGGCTGGACCGCCGCCGGCCGGCACGGCAGCTCAGTCGGCGGGTAGCTGCCTCTCCGGACGCGACACCGTGACGAGTCCTTCGGGTTCTCGGCGACTCGGTGAAGCCCCTGCATGGTGAAACGCCTCAGGGCGTCCCAGTGGCTGCGCCTCCCCGCTCTGGAGCTCCGTGCACAGGGAGAGGAGGCGGCGGGAGGCCGGTGGTGGTCGGTCAGCTGGAGGACAACACAGGCTCAACTCATTCATATTACAAAGAATAAAAAATTACCAAGTAACTGAATATCTCATGGAGTCCAGTTAAATCTGTCATTTAAAAGGGATATGAACATAAATGTGTAAATCCACCTCGAGCGGGTTTTTCTTAAAAACTGAGTGAACGAGCAAGAAAGAGACGAGTCAAGGAGGCAACAAAGACATTTATGACTCCTCTGAAGGAGGGATCAACCCCTTCGAGAGAGCTCAAGATCAGATTCTTCCGGGCGACAGTCGAGTCCATTCTCCTGTACGGTAGTGAATGCTGGTCCCTCAACACATCTCTGGAGAAGTCTCTTGATGGTACATATACCAGGATGCTCCGGGCTGCTCAAGACATCAGCTGGAGGGACCATGTTTCTAACATCACGCTCTGTGGTGACCTGCCACGCATCACAGATCGTATCACCTGGAGGACACTTGGCATTACTTGGCATAGGGAGCTTCCCAACAGCCAGCTCGTTCTTTAGGAGCTATCCCACGGCTGGTGGAAGCCGGGAAGACCTGCCACCACCTTCCTGGACACCCTAAAGGGGGACACTGGTGGGACCACCTCAGCCGAGCTCTCCGCATGTATGACCAACAGGATGGATTGGAACCAAAGACGTGAAGCTCGGCTGAGGCCACCATGATGATGATGATGAAGGAGTTACAAGAAAGAGACCAGATAGGGAGGCCACCAAGACACGTATGGGTTCTCTGTAGGAGTTACCCGAAAAAGACGAGTAAGGGGGAGGCCATCAAGAAACCTATGACTCCTCTGTAGGAGTTACAAGAAGGAAACTAGTGTGGGAGGCCATCAAGACATTTATGGCTTCTTCCAAAGAGATATAAGAAAGAGACAAGTGACAGAAGCCATCATGACATCTATGACTCCTTTGAAGGAGTTACAAGGAAGAAACTAGTGAAGGAGGCAACCAAGACATCTGTAACTCCCCTGAAGGAGTTACCCGAAAAAGACCAGTGAGGGAGGCCACCAAGACGTCTTTGATTCATTGAAGGTGTTACAAGAAAGACACGAGTAAAGGATGCCACCAAGACATTTATGATTCCTCTGAAGGAGTTACTGAAACGAGAAGAGTGAAGGAGGCCTCTGAGACACCTATGATTCCTCTGAAGATGCTTCAAGCTTCAGCGACTGAGATGGAAACCTCCACGTCCACGTTGCTAACATAACAGCAGCATGTGAGGCATCCTGCAGACGGTAAATTAGCATCAGATGTCTCCCGTTTCTCTTCCAGCGGTTTGAAATTCATCTGCAGCATCGACAGGCAATTACACAAATGAGAGATTATAAAATTCAAACATCTGCTCTCCGTCAGCTGCAAAGCCCACATATTAAAAACATCCATCTGCTTACACAGCACCGCAGCTCCTCCACGGTCCAGCTCGTGTCCTGAAATATACGGACGACATCGGAGGCAAACAAACTATTAAAATGTGATACAGTAATGAGATTAGAGGCAGCTTAAAGGGCCAGTCCGCCCAAATCACAAAGCACATGCTGCTGTTTCTCTTCATGATTTGGTTTTAGATGCATCCACACAATTACAGTGAAGTTATAAAGAAAGGAAGCGTTTCCAGATTCGACTATATGGCCAAAAGTATGTGGACACCTCTGGATTGTATGTGGGTCACATTAAAACTTTTGGATTTAAGCTGCAGTGGAACAGAAACAAACTATTAAATGTTCTGCTGCAGCCCGGTTTGAACACAACAGTGACAAAGATACACAAAGACCCACAAAACATTTTCATTTCACTGTTTTCTTCCAAAGAAATCATCTGAATATCGACCACAGTCGCCTCAAACCTGCTTAATAAGGAACAACCAGAGATCTTCATAAAAAAAGGTGAAAATTTTGTAAAAAAAAAGAAAAACACTGTAACGCTCAAAAACTATAAAAGCTGCGAAATAGCAGCAAATATTTGATAATAATGAATTAAAAAAGATTTTTAGCTGATTTAATTACAGTAAAATTGTGTAACTTTATGGAAACATAATTGTAAAATCAATAATAGACTATTTCAAAAAAAAATTTCTACGTGGACATTATTTACAGTTTTGTCCTGTTTTTTCTTTTTATAGTTAGATTTAAATGAATTCTTTATTCTGTGATTTTTACGAGATTATTTTCTGTAATTATATTAAAAAAAAGGCAAATTTGTAAAATAACAGTTTAAACATTATTTACCATTTTCTATCTTTAATAGATGTCAAATGCAGTCAAGTCAAAATATAAATTAAGGCTATTTTTCATGATTTAATTCATATTAGTTTTTTTTTAAGGGAAAATCTGCAAAAAACATACAAACTGTTTTCTCAATCCATAATATTCATAATTAAAAAAAAATAATAATTAAATGTTTGTTAAATGCAATTTGCTGATTTCAATATAGTAAAAACTGCAATTTTTTAAGTTAAAATGTAAATTAAAGCTAATTTCCATGATTTAATTCTAAAAAGTTGTAATAAAAAAAAGAAAATCTGTCAAAAAAACCCCAAAACAATCTATTTTCTAAATCCATAATACACATCGTTGTTGTTTTTATAAGTAAATTTTTTTTAGATAATTATATATTTTGCTGATTTCAAGTCAAAGTGTGAATGATTGCTTTTTAATGTCATTTTATATTCATTGATTGTCTGTAAATTAACAAAAAGTAGAGAAAGTCTGTAAAACAACCTTCAACCAGACCATTATATCACGTCGAGGAGTTCTTTGAAACCCACCAGAGGCTGCTTGTTCTTCACCAGACAGACGATCCGAGTCGCCTCCTCGTCGTCCGGCAGCTCGTCGGGCATCGGAGGCAGAACCGGCTCATAGTCCTTCTGGGCCACCGAGTCGTGGGCCGACAGGAGAGCCTAGAATCATCAGAGCAGACATGAAGGTTACAGAGGTCAGCGGAGGAATAAAACACAACTTTAGAGTAAAAACATCACATTTAATGTTTTGGTCTGTGTGTTTTATGCAATAACATCCAGTTAATTACCATGTTTGTGCCTCAATATCTGACTTTTTGTTACGTTTGTGGGTTAATATCCAGATCTTTGATCCATTTGTGCGTTAACATGTAATGTTGTTTTTGCTTTTGTGCATAAACATCCAGATTCTTCATGTTTTCATGTATTAATGTCCAGATTTTTGATGCATTTCTGGATTAATATCTGTGTTTCTGATGCATTTGTGCGCTAATAACCAGGATTTTGATGCTTTTTTGCATTAATGTAGAGAATTTTTATGACTTTTTGCAATAATATCCAGATTTTGTACAGTTTTGTAAGTTAATGTTAATGTTTTGGATATTTTTGTGAATTAATATCCTGATTTTTGATGGTTTTGTAAGTTTTTATCGATGTTTTGGTGACATTTTATAATTAATATACACATTTTTTAACTTTAATGCAATAATATCCTGACTTTTTAAAAAACTTTTGTGCATTTATATCTGGATTTTTGTTACATTTATGGAGTAATATCTTTATTTCTGATGCATTTGTGCAATAATAACCAGGCTTTTGATACTTTTGTGAATTATTATCAAGACTTTTTTATATTTTCATGCAACAACATCCTGATTTTCTACTGTTTTGTATGTTTTTATCCATGTTTTATGAATTAATAAACACATTTTTTATCTGTTTGTGTATTAATATCCAATTTTTGTGCATTAATATTCATATTCTTCACCCTTTTATGCATTAATGTCCAGATTTATTTACTTCTATGCAATAATATTCAGATTTTTTGGAAATACTTTTGTGAATTTATATCCAGATTTTGTGTAGAACTATTCAAATGTTTGCTGCTTCTGTGAATGAATATCTTGTTTATTCCTTTTCTAAACTGCCTCCACGTGTCTGTCTGTATCAGACGCTGTCCAGGTGAGTCTTACCTGCAGGTGAGGCTGCCGCAGCAGGCGGTAAAGTTCTTTGGCGTCTTCAGAGCAGCCTGACAGCGATCGGATGTCTATCAGCAGCTACACAAACAAACAAACAAACAAACAACTCAACAAACGTTTCAACCTGACGATGGAGAATTTATCGTCGCTGAACGAACCTGCAGAGAAAGTCCTGATGCGTAGTCCAGAGCCGGAGCTGGAGAGTCTCTGAGGAACCTCTGGAGACACTCGTACACCTGGAAACACCGACAGCTTCACAGAAACATCCACCCTCACATGTCTACAGCTCACAGTCTGCAGTGATGTCATGCACACTTCTGGGCAGCAATATCCACCTTTATGAAGCTTTTTTGCATTACTATTTGCTACTTTTGTCTCTTTACATGCAGCTAATTGATGCTTTTGCATGTTAATAATCAGCTTTTTGACAGTTTTGTGCATTATTATTCAGGTTTATGAGCCTTTTGTGTGTCAACATGCAGGTCTTTGACTAATTTGAGCAGTAATGTTCACTCCATTGAAACTTTTTTGTGATAATATTTATGTTTTTGAGACTTTTATATGTTTTTATATCCAGTTTTTTAACTTGTGTGCCTTAATGTCCAAATCTTTGGCACTTGTGTGCATCAGTATCCAGGATTTTGATGCATTGTGCGTTTAATCAGCGCTATTAATACTTTAGTCTTTAAAAATTCAGATTTTTTGACAATTTTGTTTGTTATTATCCAACTTTTTAAAACTTTTCTCTGTTAAAATCCAAAATTTTGGTACTATTTGCAATAACATCCAAGTTTTTAATGCGTTTGTGCATTAATGTCTGGATTTTTGATACTTTTCTGCAATAATATCCAAATTGTTGATGCTTTTGTGCATTAATATTGAGATTTTTCACACTTTTGTCCTCCAATATCAAAATATTTGACACTTTTGTGGCTAAATATCCAGATTTTTAAATTCTTTTGTGCAATAATATCCTAATTGTTGATGCTTTTGTGCTCTAATATTGATATTTTTAATACTTTTGTGCAATAATGTCAAGTTTCTGGCACTTTTGTGTCTTGATGTCCAGGTTTATCATACTTCAGTCTTTAAAAATTCTGATTTTTGACAATTTAGTTTGTTATTATCCAAGTGTTTAATGCTTTTCTGTGTTCATATCCAGGTTTTTGCCACTTTTGTAGATGAACATCCAGCTTTTTAATGCAGTTGTACAATAATATCTGGATTTTCCAAACTTTTCTGCATTGATATCCAGGTTATGAATAGTCCAGTGTGTAAATATTTAGGTTTTAGACAACTTCATGTGTTCACACTCAAGTTTCTGACACTCTGGTGCCTCAATATGCAGGTTAAGAGGACAGTTTTGTGTTAATATCCAGATTTTTGATGCTTTTGTGCATTAATATCTATATTTCTGATAAGTTGGAGCATCAATATCCAGATTTTTTAAAACCTTTGTGCAATAACATCGATGTTTTTGAGGCTTTTATGCTCTAATATTGACATTTTTTAAACTTTTGTCCTCTAATATAAAGAATTTTTGACACTATTGTGCAATAATATCAACACTTTTTATGCTTTTGTGCTCTAATATTGACCTTTCTGATACATTTGTGTAATAATGTCAAAGTTCTTGGGACTGTTGTGCGTTAATATCCAGATCTTTGATGCTTCTGTAGATTAAAATCCATGTTTTTGATCCTGAATCGAATCACCAGCGGCTGGTTTTTGCAGACCTTGAGCAGCGACTGCAGCCAGGGAGCGTTGAGCAGACTGTGGAGGACCTCGGCTCCGTCGATGTCGTGGCCCACCGATTGCCTCACCTCCTCGATGACGTCTGTCAGGATCTGACGAAGGCCTGCAGCACAAAGCCACACACTGAGATGGGAGCGTGAATCGGAGCGTCTGCGTGGTGCATTATGGGTACTGACCGTGTTCTCCGAGCTCACAGTGAGGACTCAGCACCTGAGCCTCCACCGCCTGCCTCATGGTGGCGCTGACCCGGACCTGGAGCACATCAGCTGGAGGTTAGAAACACTGACAGTCTGATCAGTGAAGCTTCATGTCATCGATTCACTTCACTGCAGTGACGTTTGATTTGTTTCTAACAGCACCGTCATTAACTTATTTATAGCTTCCAGCTCCTATTTTACATTTTTTAAGTGTTTTATTGTGTTTGTGTGAACGTCTTTTGCACTATTATAGTGAAGTTTTACATAATAATACATTCATTTTTTGCATTTCTGGCTCGGTGTGATTTTATGTGGGTTTATATCGAGCTTTTTTGCACTTTCTTTTCATTACTGTCCAGATTTTTCATTTTTTCGTGTATTAACATCAAGATTTATGATGATTTTCTGCATTTACATCCAGATTTTTGAGGCTTTTGGGCAATAAAATCCACAAGTTTGATCATTTTGTGCATTAATATCCAGGTTTATGACAGTTTTAAATATTAATATCCAAATTTGAATGCATGAATATCCGAGTTTTGCTAATTTTGTGCAATAATATCCACATTTTTAATGCTTTTGTGCATTAATATCAGGAATGTTGATACGTTTGTACATTCCTATACATATATTGGAGACTTTTAAGCAATAAAATCCAGAATTTTGAGAATTTTGTGCACTTTTTTGACAGTTTTAAACATTATTATCCACATTTTTCACACTTTAATGCATATAATAAAAACTAAAAATAATAATATCCACATTTTCTTTGCTTTTGTGCATTTATATCCAGAGTTTTGATACGTTTATGCATTCCTGTACATACATTTGAGACTTTTGGGCAATACAATCCTGAATTTTGATAATTTTGTGAATTATTATTCAGATTCTGATGCTTTTATGCATAAATATCCACGTTTTTGACAGTTTTAAACATTAATATGCACATTTTTTACGCTTTTAATGCATTAACAACCGGAGTTTTAACAATTTTATGCAATAATATCGAGATTTTCTTTGCATTTCTGAGTTAATATCCAGATTTTTAATGTTTTTGTGCATTAATGTCCATGTTTTGATAATTCTGTGCATTAATAACCAGAGTTTTGATTCATTTGTGCATTCCTATATGCATATATGAGACTTTTGGGCAATAAAACTCTAATTTTGTGCAATAGTATCCACATTTTTTATGCTTTTGTGCATAAATATGCAGATTTTTGATTGACATTTATGCATGAATATCGAGATTTTTTATAACTTTGTGCAAGAATATCCAGATTTTCTATGCATTTATTCATTCCTATCCAGATTTTTGAGACTTTTGGGCAGAAATATTCAAAGTTTTGCTCATTTTGTGCAGTAATATTCATGTTATCACACTGTTCTAAGGTAATAATCGAGGTTTTTATGCTTTTGTTCAATAATAATCAGCCTTTTGATACTTTTATTCATCCACATGCAGCTTTTTGACGCCTTAGTAAGCTAATATCCACATTATTGACACTCTTGAGCATTAACATCTGGATGTTAAATGGTCTTGTGCGTAATTTCCAGGCTTTTTAAACACACAGCTGCAAGTTACTCCGCTCACGAGAACATCAGTCATCTCGACGGCAGCAAAGGCTTTAAATGCAGAATTAATCTCATCTGCTGGTTTGTAGAATATTAGGAGGTGGAAGATGAATTTAAGGATCTTCAAGGACATTTAAGGACTTAGTTGTCACTGTTTAAGGATCCGTTTGTTACCAGCAGGTTACAGTTTAGCTGCTCTCCATGATTGTTCCCAAAGAAAATCCTGGTTTTCTGTCGTTTTCAATCAAACACTTAAAGACCTAAAACGACTTTTCTGCAGCTTTACGGAACAAGATTAGCTGAAAACTGCAGCGTCAGCTTTAGTGGATTTCACAAATTTGCAGTTAATGAAGTTCACAGCTGACGAGCAGCGAACCCGAGCGTCTCTGAGCCAGAACCAGGTCGGAGGCGGAGAGTCCCGGCTGCACCAGTGTGAACGGGGTCAGGGGTTAATGGAGCGCTTCACGGCAGCTCGTAAAAGCAGCGCTGATGTAAATACAGAGATGTGCAGATTATAATCTCCTGCTGCACCAAACTCAACACAGGCACAGAAACTCCGGCCGCGGTTTCAGCCTTCGTCTGGTCAGCGTGAAGAAAGAAATCCATCTGGAGAAACGCCAGAGTGTAAAGAATAAAGCAGCTCCTCAGGGGGAGGTTCCTGTAGTTAACGGAGAGGATGATCCGTGTGGCCTCTTAAGAAACCAGCCCGTCTGCGTCTTACCTGAACACCTGAAGCCTCGCGGGTCCCTCAGGTCGTCGCCCGGCGGCTCCTGCAGGTCCGAGCTCCGCTGCAGCTGCAGACAAAAAAACGCAAACCTGCTGATGTACACGAGCTGGACTCTGGAGACCGGACGGAGCGCTGAGCTTTCATCGAGCTCCGGGGAACAAGAGAGGAGAGAGAGGGCTGTAATCTCCCCCGATCCCACTTAATCCCGGGCAAGTGAGCCGCCTGCCTCTGGCCACCGGAAGCCGGTTCCTCCCTCACCGGCTGGCTGGTTGCCGCGGAGCTGCCAAATCTTCTTAACTCTTTCAGCTTTCAGCGGCACGCAGGAGAGGAGGGCCGAGCGAAGGGGAGGACGTGGAGGTGACACCTGGAGAGAGGCGAACAGGCATCAAGTTCCTCAACGACGAGTCAGGAAGGAGAAGAAGAATTAGACGAGAAGAAAACAGCTTAATAGAAACATCTGGAGTTCAAGGACAGCAGAAAAACTTCCTAAAACCAGGAGAGTCAGGAGCCAACGTAATCTCCAGATTGGTTCCCAGAGAACTTGGACCAAATCTGCCCTCCCTCCCCCTGGAAACAAAGTCCTAAGATGCTTTATTGTCCCCAAAACACTGAGATTATCTGCCGGCTCTTGACACGAAAAAGCTTAAAGCTCCGAACGCAGAAGCTCGATTCTCCTCCGACGCGCAAAAAAGAGCAACGACCTGCTGGATCTGTTGACGGACCACCTGCCTCGAGTGGAAAAACTCCTCCTGACCTGTAATTAAACAGAGAAATCAGTCAAAACGCCTGAAAAGTCCAGTTTGAAACACAGTTAAAGTGAAAACAAACACCTCAATCAGCTGATGTGCTTTAACTCCATCAGCTTAGACAGTTTGAAGTGAACATTTCTGTGTGAATATTCAGATTTTTTAAACTTTTGCACGTCAATATCCAGATTATTCACACTTCAGTGCATCATTATTGACATTTCTGACAGTTTTGGACATTAACATCCAGATTATTTAAGTCTTTTGTGGAAGTTTTTAAACCAGTTTTGAGTTAAAATCCAATGTTGTGACACATTTGAGCATTAATATCTATCATTTTTTAAAAACTTTTGTGCATTAATAGGCTTTTGTTTTAAACATCTTTGTAAGTTAATATCCTGGTTGTTGAAATTTTGTGCATTAATATCCAGATTTGTGTTTCTTTTGTGGATAATAATCAGGTTTTTGAAACTCTTTTACGTTAATATCCAGTTTTGTGACACATTTGTCCAATAACATCCAGGTTTTTGAAAGTTCTGGACATGAATTTCCACATTTCTGTTTCTTTTGTGGAATATTAACAAAGTTTTTGATGCTCTCTTATGTTAATATCCAGTTTTGTGACACTTGTGTGCATTAATATCTACATTTCTGACAGTTCTGGACATTCATATGCAGATTTTTGTTTCTTTTTAGGAGCAATAACCAAGTTTCTGATCGTGTTTTTAGTTAATATCTAATTTTGCAACACATTTCTCCAATAATATCCAGCTTGTTGACATTTTTGGACTTGAATATCCAGATTTCTGTTTCTTTTGTGGAGTAATAAGCAGGTTTCTGACACTGTTTTGAGTTAAAATTCTATGTTGTGACACTTTTGAGCATTAATATCTATCATTTTGAAACTTTTGTGCGTTAATATCAACATTTTTGACAGTTTAGGACATTAATATGCAGATTTTTGCTTCTTTTATGCAGTAATAAGAAGGTTTCTGCTCGTGTTTAATGTTAATATCTGATTTTGTGACATATTTGTCCAATAATATCCAGCTTGTTGACAGTTTTGGACATGAATATCCATGATTTTTGTTTTTTTGTGGAATAATAACCAAGCTTTTGATACTCTTTTATGTTTATATCCCATTTTGTGACACATTTGTGCCTGAACATCCAGGTTTTTAACAGTTTTAAGTGTTAATATCGAGGTTATTGACACTTTTGGTCATTTTTATCCATATTTCTAACCCATTTGTGCATCAATATGTAGATTTTTGTAACTGTTGATGATTAAAATCCACATTTTGGACCATTTTAAGTGTTAGAATCCAGGTTATATCTACTTTTGTGCATTGATATCCAGGTTTTTTCAACTTCTGAGCATTAAAAACAAGGTTTTTGACGCCTTTGTAAGTTAACATCTGGATCATTGATGCTTTCGTTCAACACTATCCAGGTTTAGAGCATTAACATGAAGGTTATTGACGTTTCAGCAGATTTTTAATGCATTTTTTGCCACTTTGGTCGATTAAAAATCAGGTTCTTGACACCGTTTCCAGATAATATCCACGTTTTTGAGACACAGTCAGCTAATAAACAACAATTTAACGAGGCTACACATCTGATGGAGCCTCTTACTGTTTAAAGAGGAACCATGACGAAGACCTATGATGCGTTTAATGACCTCTGGCCGGAGCTCATGTCTTCTAGATAAATGTGCAAAGTCTGTCGGCCTCTCAAAGCCCAAGAAACAACCCACAAACAGAGCTGATCGATGACCAACAATACACATGAAGCTTCAGTCACATCCATCAAACGACTTTATTGCCCTTCGTCATCGTTTAAAAGGTGCAACACATCCGACATCAGCATGTAAAAGACACACGGGTGGGCGTCCGGGACACCAAAGTCCACCCACGAAACTTCTACTCACAACAACATGAGGTGCAGCCGGCGAACCCGACACGAGCTTATGAACTTCAGCTTATAGGAAACACAGTCTGGACGTAGGAACACAGCTCGTCAGTTAGTGAACAACACAAGTGACGCTTCTGCATCAGTCAGTCAGTCGCACTGGAAACACCAGCTTTATTAATGTTCACGTCGTGGTTTAGTGAAATGACAAAGTCGCAGCAGAGGAAGGAGAAAGAGCAGCACTAAATCCCTGGTCGCCAAATTAATGTTCAATCCAGCGGATGTTTTGATTATTTTTGCCCAGAAGTGTGTCGATTTGGGGGATGAGCTCAAAAAAAAAGAAGAAAAAAGACAATATTGCTTCACTTCAGGCACATATGGTCTCAGCAGGGATGGAAGAGCAGAAAGTAATTCAGAGTGATTAAACTCTGAGGATCATATCGAAGCACGCGGCCTCGAAACGCAAAGAAAAGCAGCAGCTCTGAGTTACTGGTACGTCTGACCGACACACAGGAGTCAGAACATCTACAGCTGTGTCAGTATTTTTATGTCTAATGGTTGTATTTGCTTTTATTAACAACTAAAAGAAAGACGACGCTGATGATGATTCAGGCCTCAAAGCAGAAACTCAGTGCAACAAAAGGGAATAAACTGAACTGAATCCTCCTGTGGTTCTAATCAGTCTAACCGCATGAAAGTGGTTCTAAAAGGAGCAGAACTTCCTCAGTTTTAACCTATGAGCTGCATCATGGAAGAGAAGTGAACAGAGGAGCTCACAAAAATGGAAAAGGAAGAAGTACAGAAGCAGCCATAGTGGCACTAGTCAGGGCTGCAGTGGACGTCCAGCTAGAATAACTCCACAGACATTGAACTACTTCCACAATTTAGCCGTAAAACACAAACAGCAGCTGATTGAGAGTTTCTGTGGAGCTCCAACAATGTGAAGGACCCTTAATAACATCAACCTCTTTGGACGGAGGACATGAAAACACCTTTGTTGCTACAAGATGAAACTTGCTGAAGGACATGAACAGAAGCCTGACGAATGTTGGAGAACATTCTTAGATCAGAGAAGGATTAAATTTGTTGGGCTCAGATGGAGTCCAGCATGTTTGGTGTGAGTCTGACCAGCGAACCATCCTGACAGTGAAGCACAGAGGATGATGTGAGGCTGCATGAGTGTAAAAGATGTTGTGGAGATGATATTTATCGATGAATGTCTGTGGATGAACCAAACACTGTCTGACTAGAAGACTCTCAGGCTGCAGGAGCTGGAAGAAGAAAAATATTCCAACATGAGAGTCACACAGGAGTTTGTACGAGGTGGGTCAGAAGAGTTCCAGGACTGGTGTCACGAAAGTTATGTGTCAAATCCAAACTACGAGTCTAACACACTCTCCCGGCCTTCTCTGCCACGTCGCCATGCTCTCCTGGAAGGATTCTCCACAGCTCCATCATCACAGCCATGACGTCGTCTTCTAAACGGGTCCCCTTGATGACCCCCTTGGGGAAGAGGAAACAATCCCACGGAGCCAGGTGGGGTGAGGAGGGAGGTTCTTCTCAGCCAGGACCTGTGGGATGCTCAGGATGTTGTGAGCAGGTTGTCATGGTGAAGCAGCCACGACTCGTCCTCTTCTGAACCAAGCAAACGGATTTCTTTGTAGACGAGCTGGTTGATCGTCTGACAGGGAAAACTTGTAGATTGTAGTTTGAAATGTGCCTTTTATGACACCAGGCCTGGAACTTTTCTGACAAACTACAACCTGGACAAGAAGCTCCTCCAATCAATCCAGCTCCAGTGGATTTGAACGACAGTGAATGCATCGTCCTGACAGTGAACGACGACTGACTTGAACCCAACAGAACACTTATTTTTGAGCTTTTCTTCGAGGAGGAGCGAGTCTGAAAGGTGCCTGTTGCTGCACTCAGCTCCTGCTGTGGGGCCTTTATCGTTTTCTAGCTGCTTTTAATTTGACAAACACTCCCAATACTTTGAAATAACGTCGTTTAAGTTCTATTGCACATATCGTGTACGTCGGTTCTGGTTGCAGAACAAACAGCAGCTTCGCCTCTGATCCGCTTCTCTCTCTGCCTGTTGTTTAACTGTCTGAGAAAACTAAAGCCGTCTGTGGCATTTAGAGGAAAAAAAAAAAACAACAACCTGCTCTCTTAAGCCCTTTCATAAAGTGGCATGTGTGACGCACATCATAAGTGTCTGACAGTTAAAAAAAGAACGGTATTAACAGATGAGCCGAGCTCTGGGCTTCATGAGGTCCGTGGTGCTCTAATGTGTTTGCATTAAGCCCAGCGCCACCTGCAACACAAAGAAACCGTCAAATGATCGATTCAGAATTCAGATTTGAGCCTCCGCCGTGGCGATTTTGCGTCGGATCGCGGCTAGCTTCCCTCCTTGGCTGCAACAAACACTGTTATCCACAAATAATACAAACAGTTGGAGGCTACCTGCAGGTCAAAGCCTCCTGTTCACACCGTCAAAGGAAGATTTAACAAACATTAAAGTATCTCAGAGTCTTATTCTAGTCACACACGTAGTCAGGTTTGGCAGAGAAACAAAACTTCAGATTGTCGGTGTTCCTGCAAAAACCTCTTCCAACAAAAAACCAAAAGACGAGCGCTGTGAGGACGGCGCTGCATCTGAACGTCGTGCATTTGGAAAAAAAATGTGTGCTTCAGGATCCAGCTCAAAGTCTTTGAAATGTCGCTGGAGCTTCACGTCGAGTTAAAGTCGTTTTGTACAAACACAGTATGAAACGTCGCTGTAAACAACCACGGAGACAGACGTTTATCAAACCAACCAACGAAATACTCCTCAGATACTTCTGTTTTGGCCACAAACAGAGCAGAAGACGCCTCAAACTGATACAAAGCCTCAGAAAATAAAGAGCATTTTGTGAATCTATGAAAGAAAAACCAAAGGGATTGTTTTTAAATCGTTAAAGTTGCAGCTCCTCTCTCATGTCAGCTGGTATTGGTCATGATTTACGCTGTCGAGAGGCGAAAACGTCAAAAACCGACTTAACTTCTACACAAATAATACAGAAACAGAACCGAACTGATGATCAGATCAGATATTTAGCATGTTTTTTAAACCGACTGGTTCGATCTGATCGCTCTCTTTTGATTAACCCTCTGAACTCCAAACACTTTCTATGACGTTTTTGTTTTCTGTCACGTTTTTCCTCACTGTTCGGCTCATTCTTCATGACAGTATAAAGTCCTGCTGCACCTCTGTGGAAACAGAACAACCACGAGGCAGCAGAAATGTGTTTTTTAAAGCAGCTGAATGACTGAATTATGGACTAGTTGAATTTCTTGGATAACTTATTTTACAAAAATTGAAAAACAAATTAAATAGTTCTTTTTTTTTTTTTAACATTTTCTCCAACTTCAGATATTTTTCCAGCCTTTACAAACGTTTTCTCTCGCAGCAGAAACCTGTCTCACTGTGCTGATCGTATCCTCCAACTCTGTTCACTGTTTCTTAGCAGCATTTATTCTATTGATCCAGGAGGTTTTATTTTCCTCTCAGTCTCTACAACTTGTCCTCGACTTTCATCTGCTCTGTGGAGCCTGTAGTTCAGCTGAAAACTCCCAGATTTCTTGCCACATGACTGCTGCTCACAGCTGAGCCACAAACGGCTTCTCGGTTGCGCCAAGTTGTTCAGAATATTTTGTTTTTGACGGAATCTAGTTGTAGAAAACGCTTTATTTGTGGTCGTATTTTAAATCCACGCAAGCAGAATGAAGTCATGTTGAAAATTTAAGCTTGGATTTGGTTCATTTTTGAAGTGGAAAGTTCAAAATTTTTCCATTTTTACAGCTTCTTGCTCCGATAAATGCAGTAATTTTAGCCATTTTTTAAACAGAACGTGCTTTTTAAACCTGCTGGTGGAGTTTGGGGTTCAGAGAGTTAATTAAAAATGGGTGAAACATAAATAAACAAAAGAGTTTCTGTTTTGACACTAAGATTTGACCGCATATATCAGACTCCTTATTACTAATAACTGTTACTGGCCCTTTATCGAGCTGAAATACTTGAGTGAAGAAGAACTGGTTGGTTTTCTAAACATCTGTCTGCAACAGTTCAGGCTGTCGAGCGCCATGAAGCTGCTGGAGCTTCACGGAGAATCCTTCCTGTCTGGTTCTTCATGTCGGTGACAAACAGCTTCATGTTCTAAAAGCTGTTCTGAATCTTGAGGTCCGTTTAATCCCACAACTGCAAAACGAGCCGAACAAACACCGGAACAAACTTCTTCCTCCCTCCGAGGTGAAGGAGGACAAACGCCGGCCGGGGTTTCGTCGTTTCCCACCGGACGGCGTGAGGAGGCTCGTCTCCTTCGTGATGGGTGGATGAGAGGCTGGTGGAGAGGCGGAGGCGGGGGAGGTGGTCCCGTCTCCGTGGCAGCAGCAGATCCTCCGCCGAGGACGGAACCGTCGCCTTAGGTGATCTTCTCGTGCTGGATCTGGTAGTAGCAGGCCTGGAGGCGGGAAACACACTCATTAGTTTATTAATTATTATTTTACTACTTAGAGTTTGTCTCCATCTCTGCTCTGTGTGAACACTGCCTGCAGTTCAGCTGAAAACTCTGAATTCTTGTCACGCGACTGTTGGTCACAGTGGAGTCGCTGAAGGCTTCACAGCTGCACAGACGGTGGCAGAATTTTTAGTTTTTACAGAGTCTGGTTTGGACAAACAGTTTAATTTTAGAGAACATTAAAATGCAACAAAAAGCGCTTTAAAGCAAAGAAAATATGCGCCGCAAAATGTGCACAGTAGGAATGTCTCTGCTTTTAAAGAGACATTATAAAAATAAATAAATAAATAAATAAGAAATAAAATAAAAAAATAAAAAAAATAATGTAAATAAATAAATAAATAATTTTAAAAAATAAAGAAATAAATAATTATTATTTTTATTATTTTATTTATTAGTCTTTATATTTCTACTTTTATTATTTTTCTCTTATATGGATTCACTTTTTTGTTTATATTGCTTTATATTGCCACATTATTTATTTCTTATTTTATTTATTCTTCTTTTCATTTCCACTTTTTAAAAAAAAAAATCTTTCACTGATTTATTTTGTAATTTGGCGCTCTCACTCCTCCATAGCAACATGTAGAGTAAAATCCTTTTGATGAAATACAGTTTAAAGGCCATTAATCACAAAAAAAAACAACAAGCAAAAACATTGAATTTCCTTGATTATTTGTGTCAGAAAAGTAAAAAAAAGAAAACTGGGATCAACATGTACAAGATGACTTTCAGCTTAACAAGTTTAAATATTAAGGTGAAGGTCCTCCAGTGGGACTTCTGTTGTAAACTAACTTGAATTAATTAAAGATTTGTAGTAATTTCTGTCTCTTTGTTGTGGTTTTGAGTCTTTTTGCTGCAAATGCTGTTCCTCTGTGGTCATTTAGTTTTTTATGCTCATCTTGTGGTCTGTCTGTGTTTCTTTGTTGTCTGTCTGTGTTTTTCTTTTGGACCAAAACTCAACAAAACTGACATAAAATAATAATAATCATCGTTGAGGCTCAGACTCCTCAGTGTTCTTAATCATGGGAAAGAGACTCATTCTGAACTAAAGTTTCTAGTCTCATTGTTAGATTATTTATTTATTTATAATTTAACATCACTGAAGAAAAACTGGAGCTCCACATGTTCCAGGTTTTACTTTCTCTTCCTTCACCTCCTCTCTAATCTATAATTAACACTGCCTGCAGTTCAACCTGGAGACTCTAAATTTATGTTGGTCACAGCCGAGTCAGTCGTGCCTTCATGTTTAAGTTTTTTTTACAAGCAAGTGTAGATTTTTTTTTTTGGCAATTTTTACAATTATATACGAAGAATAAAGTGATTTTGGTGAAATAAATGATTTTAAGCTGAGATTTGGTGATTTTTTCTAGAAGAAACAGAGATGATTAAATTGAGGAATCTGTTTTTACAGGCTTTGACAAAAGGTGTAATGTTGTTAATTTCTTTAAAGCTTTCCAAGCGTACCTTCAGGGTGGTGAACATGATTCCGTGTTCTCCGTGTTGAACGCAGGGATCCATCAGGTCTTCGATCAGACTGACCTCAGAACCGAGGTTCCTGATTCTGAAGGGGAACAAAAAACAAACAGATCATTCTCATGAGATGTTGCTCCTGAATTCTTTGGACAATATTATGTTAAACTATATTGTCTGAGCTCTGGGTCATTTTCACTTTAACGCTCTAATCTCGGTCATTAGAACAACCAGTCACACATGATGTACTTTGTCTTTCTCTTTCTTCCATCGCATTTTTGTATAATAATATTAAATTTGCTTTTTAAAATCTTTGATCCTTCTTTATTTTTTTTTATTCTTGCCAGTGTTTGTCTTTTATGCACCAAAATATCCTGTCAAAGTCCTCATATGTGAAATCTTACTTGTAAATAAAACAGATTCTAGTTTCCAGAGTCAAAGGTAACGTGTTTAAATATTGAACTTTGCCTAAAAGCCAAAGATGTTCCGTTTGTACTCATATATGAATTTAAAAACAACAAGAAATGATCAAATTTAAGAAGCTCCAACATCAAGGTTTTTCCATTTTTGCTCTCTGGTTCTGAAAACCTGAATATATTCTTTACTGGAACTGTTTATTTAAAGCAGATTTGTTTCTTCTACAGTGTGTTTAGTGGTTCTGTGCTGCTCTGTAGAACAACATGCGTTTGGTCCTGACCGAGCTCTCAGCACCACGTAGAGGAAGACGGGGAAGAGGTCGTCCATGGACCACAGGAAGTCCTGCTTCAGCAGCGCCTGAACCTCCTGCGTGATCTCCTCGAAGGTGAGCTGGATCACCTGCAGCTTGTCCGACGGCGTGAACGTTGTGCTGCAAAAGAACACGACGAGGATCAGAAGGAGTTCGACTTCTTCTTTATCCAACAGCTCTGAAATCATCTCTACCTGATCTGCTGAAGGGTTTCCACTGCAGAGGCGAAGCAGGCGTCTTTGGTGGTGGACATGACCTGAACACAACACAACAAACACGGTTCACTTCCTCTTTCTATATATTGTCCTATTCCCCCTCTGAACCACAGAACCTACGGGTATGTTATCCTTTAAAAACTGCCAAAGAATCACGTGTGATGTGCCGTTCAGTCTGAAAAGTGAATCAAGTTTCAGCATACAATTCTGATATTTTGTCAAAATCGCGTCATTCTAGATGTTTTATTTAAAAATTTGCCAAAAATAAACAGTTTGCTCAAACTAGATTCTGCAAAAAACAAATAATTCTGCGCTCCTCAATGCAGCCGAGAACACGTCAGTGACTCAGCTGTGACCGACAGTCATGTGGCAAAAATTCAGAGACTTTTCGGCTGAACTGCAGGCTGTGTTTACACAAAGCAGAAAATGAATGAGTTTCTTCTCTTCTCTAATTCCAACTGTGTCGTGCTTCACAGAAGACATTTCTGAGCTCTCTCTGCTTCTAGTCGTGGTTGTTTTGTTTCCACAGAGGTGCAGGACTTTATATTACAGTGAGGGAAAATGTGAAAGGAGCAGATATTACACAGAAACTGCTCAGTGGGTTCAGAAAACTGTCTCTCAGGTCAATTTGGGCTCAAAATTTTGCATTTTTATGCTGTATGGTCAAAGAAATTTCTGAAAAAAGTAAATAAAAGAGCTATGAATCCACTAAATGATTAATAATTTTAATTTTGGTCTTCACAGAGAATTAAAATCTGCAGGAAAACTGGCACAAAAAAGCAAAAATCTGCTGTTTTCTCCATTTTCAACTCCCAGAAACTGCTTGCAGATCAGACAATTCAACATAATCCAAAAACACAAGATAAACAAGCAAAGAAGTCTTAAAATAAAGCCACAGATTTAAGTCAGATGTTGATTTAGAATCTAAAAACATGACCAGACTGATACCTGCTGCTTCTCTCCAGGTGCAGGTAAAGACGTCGGGATGGAAACGGGCCAAAACTTCCTGAGGAGGAACAAATAAAGAACAGATGAAGTCACATGTTTGCACAGAAGTCAGAGTGTTTGGCTGCTCTGCGCGACGTACTGCTGGACGCCCAGGAAGGCGAGCAGGGCGAGGTCGGGCTGCTTGTTGAGGCGCAGGACGCACTCCCAGTACACGTCGTCCTCCCGCTCCTTGTCCAGAGCGTAGAGGGTGAAGAGCGGCGGGTAAAGCCGCGGCAGCAGGACGGGAAGCAGCAGCGCCGAGCTGCTCACCACGCGGCTGAAACACAGACAGACAGCAGAGGGACGTTAATGCGAGCCGGTCGAGCTGCGATCGTGGTGGAAGCTGCATGGCGACGTACCTGGGTTTGGGCGACTCCAGCGGGGCGTCGGAGGAGCCGCCGTCCTTCCCGTCCTGGAGGCTGCTGCTGGTGGTGGTCGGCTCTGGAATCAGACCGCCCTCCTCTGGCAGGTCAGGGAACAGAAACCTGAGGGGGCAACACAAGACATCAGAGAAAACACCAAACAAGTTGGATTAAATTTAAAAAAAATTAATTTAAAAAAAATTAAAATTGTAAATTGTACATATGGAAATCTTTGTGTCGTATTTTTTTTTATTTTAACATCCTTATATAATTATTTGTTTTGTGCTACTGTGATAAAACAATTTCCCAGGTGGATCATTAAAGTTTATCTAAGTCTAAATAAATACAAAGCTTGTTCATGTAGGATCCAGAGAATCTTTGGACTTGTTGGACATTAGTGCTGAGTCAATCCAAACTGGTACTTGGATGTTTATTTATTTAGTTTTCTGTTGATATTTCTGAAATGTTTTCATCCCGTCGCTGCTGTAACGCTGCACGTTTCTCCACTGTGGGATTAATAAAGGTTCATCATGTTGTCAGTAGATCAGGAAACACTCTTCTACTTTTATTTTTGACACCAATATCTTTACCAAAATGTTTTGTTTTTGTCAAACTGCTCAATCAGTTATTAAACTTCAACAAAAATAAACATTTTTGGGACCAAGTATTTCATATTTAAGGAACAAAAAAAAATTATAACGCAGAAGTCAACTGGGGATACTTTGTGAACCATATGAACGTCCCAATAATACAAAACACCAAACTGCTGACGTCTTAAATGTGACAAATAAAAAACAGTGACTTGAACAACAGGTTTCATTTGGTGGGCAGGTCAGTAAACTTTTCAGCATTTTTTGGCACCATTTCTGCAGAAATGTCTTCATTTACCTAAAAGAAAAATGCTAAATTTAGGCATTAAGATTTCCTAAATTTGAATAGTGTTGAATTTACAGTGATTGTCAAACATTTAGATCGGTATCGTGAACGTGTTTTCTTGGAAGTGCATCTAAATGTCGTTGGACTGCTGTCTCATGACAATAAAGCGTCTCATCTTTAAGTCCTTTGCTTCCTTCATGTTTATAAACGGGTTGAACTTTGTTAATATCGACTTAAGCGAGGAATTTCCACCATTTTTACACAAAAATGCCAACTCTTTCATCACTTCAGCCTCTCAGTTTGTGAACCGTGTGGTCGGCGGCGTACCTGACGATCTGGAAGATGCGGTTGAGGTAAGACTTGATCTCGTTGACGGCCTGAGGCAGCAGCCGGCGGTTCGCCCCGACGCCCACGTAGGTCATCCGGTAGACGGCCACCAGGGTCTCCAGCAGCCGGCCCAGCGGGTGGAGGGGGGTGTCGCACGCCTGCAGGGACATGGTTCAGCGATAAGAGCTCAGAATCAGCTGGAGGAAGTTCAGTTATGCTTCCGTTAAGGCAACAACACTGTCCCATCATGCACTGGTCAGACTGGAGAGTTTCAGACGCTTTGCTTCCATAAAATACAAATAAAAAACATCCATAATGCACATTTAAGTGTTTATTTTATTACACTTTGTCGATTTGCATCCTCAAATTTCAATTATAACACATAACTTTGAGGAATGCCTTTGAAAACTGAGTTTTTTCTAAAACTCAGAGCCACAAATCTCCACTTTAGCAGCACCTCCACTTGTAAACTTTCCAGTTTTATTCTTGTTTAGATTATAAAGTTTTAACAGAAGGGTTTGTTCATTTATAGGATTCACTTTATTGATCGCTCACAGAGGAAATTCACAAGATCCCATCCAAAGCCAGATTTATAGAACATTCTTTACGAAACATCCTTTATTTTCTGATTTATAGAGTGATAAAAAAGAGAAATCCCAGCTGTAAAAACAAAATGAAACAAGAACTTTGAAGCTTCAATGTTTCATCCGAAACTTTTTTTTTTCTGGACATGAACGCACATTTTTAGATATCATAAATACCTTGTGATTTTTCATCAAAATCACTTTTTTTTTTCTAAATGTCTCAATTAAAACTTTGCCAAAAATTAACTGTTGGCATGAAACTGATTCTGTAAAAAACAAAAAATTTGGTTCTCCTTCATGCAACTATGAAGCCACTTGTGATTCAGTTGTGACTAACACTGACATGACAAAAATTCAAAGACTTGTCGGCTGAACTGCAGGTCGTGTAAAATTTCTATCGTAAGTAGAGCCACTGCTTTGTTTTTTAAGTTTTTGTAACACCTTTGGGGATGTGAAATGAACCAAATCTATTTTAAAAATCTTAATATTTTGATTAGATTCCCTTTATTCTGCATGTTTAAACATTTGCAGTAACCGGATTCTGTCACCAGATTGAGGTTGTGTGATTATTTACAGATCAATTAACCATCTGAATACCAAAACACACATTCAGGGTTTATAAGGCAAGAAGTTTTAAAAAAGAATTACGAAAATTATAATATTTATGAAAGCAAGAAACTTGGATTTTGTTGTACATGTTCATTCCAGTTTTTTGTTGTTTTTTTCCATTAAATTTTTGTAGCATAAAATGTTCAACTTTGACTTCTGGCATCATAACGGTGTCTTTCAGCACAGAAGACATTTCTCTCTACTTCTTCATGGTTGTTCTGTTTCCATAGAATTAATATTGCAGCGAAACAAAAGAGGAATAATGTGACAGGAGCAGCTACAGACCACCTGCAGCCAGTGGTCCATGCTGGTGAACTGACCTTGATGAGGTAGAGGCGGATGCTGTGGTACCTCTCCATGGTGATCGGTCCCGTGTGCTGAGGAATCACCTCCAGACTCTCCAGAGTTCTGCTGTGGCTCCGAGACAACACCTCCGGACTGAAAACACAAACGTCAGAGTCGTACGTCGGCGTTTAAAAGCGGTTCAGGCCGTGTTTGTGGAGGACCTACCTGTCCTGGATGTGTCGCAGGTTGGTGGTGAGGGCCACGGCGATGTTCTCCCAGGCCTTCGGGTTGTCTCCTCGACCCGGAGAGTCGCAGCCCAGCTGAGTCCAGCACTCCTCGAACACCGCCTGCCACTTGTCCTCAGCGCAGACACACAGACGACCCAACCTCCTGCAACAACGCATGAACAAAATACACAAAACGCATCACAAGATATAATAATTATACCCTCAGTTTATTATGACTGTATCCGGGATATTCCAATAAGAGGGCTGCAACGACGCGACTCTCTTTGATGTGCCCTAGTTAATGTCAGACAGTGTGTGAATAACTCAGTGATCAGATCTCATGTGAGCAGGTAAATGAGAAACAAACCAACACGTTGCCTTCTGCGGCTGACCAGGGTGGGGTAATCTGCCACGCATGACCGACACTCGACCCGTGAGCCGAAACCATTAGCCAACCAAGACTTTAAACGGCCAAAAGTTATTAATGGATTCAATTTTGTGGAATTTCGTTCTGACATAAACCAGGATTCTGACATTATTCTATGACAATAAACAGGCTGTTTTACTATAAGTTATACAGGAAATGATTCTATACTTTATGATTATAAACGGGATGTTCTATGAAGCGGTGTGACATCAAGTGGGCAGCCCTGAATGCTGTTTTGGTTCTTGATATGTGTAAATGAAACATCGGCATCACTCCAAAAACCTGTCGGCAGCTTTGAAACGCTGCTATCTTCAAAAACAAACAACAAAATGACACCATTTATCAGCCAGAAACTGTAAAAACAGAAAGAATTGATGGATTTTTGTTGTAATTATTACCAAAACTTCCACTTTATATTGTAATATTTCATCAAAGTTGCTTTATTCTATATTTAACTGAAAATAAACAGTTTAAATTGAACAGAATCTGTAATAGACTAAACAGTCTGCGCTCCTTTATGCAGCTGTGATTGAACTAAAGACTTTACTACTGAACTGCAGGCTGTGTAAAATTCACCTATCATCATTTTTGCTTTTTTTCTGATTTCTGGAGTGAAAAATGAGCCAACACTGATGAAAAAACGCAAAAAAAATGTCTAGAAACTGCTCAGTGGGTTCATAAAACTATACATCTAGAGTCAAACTGGGCTCAAAACTTTGCATTTTTATGATGTAATGTTAAATAAATTCTAAAAAAGAAGCAAATAAAAGTGATTTAACTTCACCAAATGGTTCATAATTTTAATTTTAGCCTTCAAAATCAAAACGTTGCAGTGCAAATACACCCTCTTGCAACTAAAATGAATAAAACCTGCAACACAACAGGTGAATCAGAAGCTACGTTCTGTGAACACGCTGCCAGCTTACACGGCTCTGGTCTTGTCCTTGTCGGTGTCAAACAGGTGAGGTTTGAAGTAGGAGCCCGTCACTTTGAGGCCGGAGCCCCATTCGCCGTTGAAGGAGCCCTCCAGGTAGTCGCCGTTCGCCATCGTCAGCACGCCCTGAGGAGGAGACGGCCGGAGCGCTTTAGTTAAATATAACCGCACATCTGTACCTGCTGCTTTAAATCAAAGTTGTGTGAAGCTCAAAGGCAGCTCGTCTTTTAAAGACACAGCAAGACATTTATCAGAGCCAGAAACTGTAAAAGCAGAAATTAAATTTCAAAAAAATGCCAACAAAAATAAACCATTTGCATTAAACACAATCTGTAAAAGACAAAAAATTCAGTGTTCCTTGGTGCAACAATTGAACCATCTGTGACTCAACTGTGACCAACATTTATGGGACAAAAATTCAAAGTCTTTTCAGCTGAACTGCAGGCTGTGTATAATTCAGTTTTTTTCCAGACTAGTGAAGTGTCTGAGTTCTCTCTCCTTCGAGTCCTGGTTGTTCTGTTTCCAAAAACATGCAGGACTTTATGCTGCAGTGAAAAATGAGCCAACAGTGAGGAAAAATGAGAAAAAAATGCCCAGAAACATTTCAAGTTCTGTCACTTTTGGCACCAATCTTTGCATTTTCATGACATAATATCAAAGAAATTTTAGAAAGAAAGTCCACTGCAGGATTATTAATTTCAATTTTGACCTTTAAAAAACAAAAAATTCACACAGTAAAAATTTTTTTGCAGGAAAACTGGCAACAAATGCATGAAAATCTTACACTTGTCTCCATTTTCAAGAGCTAATAATTCCAAATCTGGCCTCAGCTGAAGCCATTCAGACCCGCTGTAAACTATTCTGTGTGTCGAACCAGATTTCATGCTGTTTTTTTGTACAGAAAACGATCCCACAGTGAGTAAAAACGGTGAGTTCAGGAGGTTAAAACACAGTCTGACATTTATTCAGAGCACCTTTCCACTCAGGGTCCAGTCGTCGGAGAATTCGCCCTCGTACGTCGTGTCGTCCTCGGACAGAAGGATCCCGGTGCCCTGAAACACAAACAGCTGCTGATCATGGCTGCTGCAGGGCTCAGCTCAACTCTACTGTAATAACATAATGTAGCAGTGCAGCGTAAAACAATAATCCTTGCAAACCTGAAGATGCCGATTGAAACAGTTTTAGTTTACTACTGACAGCCTGCAATCTCAAATATTGAACGTATTTTTTACCAAAATTTTGATTACTTCAACACCTTTTTAAGTAAACTTATCAAATCCTGCATAAATCCTTCCCACTTATTTGAGAAACGATCAAACATTATCAGTTTTGGATGATTAAATTAACAATTAAGTGTGTTATACGTTCTATTTCAGTGCAGTTTTTTTGCCTGTGCAGCTGCTAGTTCTTCATAACTTTCTTCGTTTTTGCAAATTTAGTGAAAAAAACCCCAACATACTGAAGATTATTAAGTGACCGCATGTTTTTAACCACTTGTACACACTTTATTTAGTCTTCTGCTTCTATATTATCAAGCATTTAATGTGTTGGAAGTTGAAAATGTGACATTTTGTGCACAAAGTTATTTTCGGAGCACTGGACTAAACCACAGCAGGGTTTTTCTCTCTTGCGTACCTCCTAAACATCTCCTCCTTCAATAAAAAACATAACTGTCTGATCATTTTGTTGTTTTTTTAAGGCTCCTTCGTAGTAAATTGAGAATTCAGTGCGTTCTACTTCCTGTTTCAGTGCAGCTTTTTGTCTGTGTAGCTGTGAGTTCTTCATAACCTTCTTCAAATTCGGCAAAAAAACCCAAAAAAATCAACCATTATTATGATATTCAGGATGACTGATTATAAAAACAAGTGTTGTGCATGTTTTTAATCACTTGCACACACTTTTCTTTGTGTTCTTCATCAGGAATTTAATGTGCTGGAGGTCGAACATGTGACAATTTGTGCACAACCTTTGTAGAAATTATTATTTTAGGATCAGATCTCCACTGGTTTAAACCACAGCTGGGTTTTTCTCTCTTGTAAACCTCCTAAACATATTTTTCTTCAGGAAAAAACGAGCATTTTGTTGTTTTTTAAGGCTCCTTCGTAGTAAATCGAGAATTAAGTGCGTTCTATATCTTGTTTCAGTGCAGTGTTCTGTCTGTGCAGCTACAAATTCTTCATAACCTTCTTTGTTTCTACAAATTTGGTTAAAAGAAATCAATTGTTATTATGACATTCAGGTTGACTGATGACAAAAATAAGTCTTGTGCATGTGTTCTGTGTCTCTGTATTATCATTTGATGTCAAAAATGTGTATTTTAGAGCCAACCTTGACTGAATTACTTTTCTCTCCTGCAGCTGCTTCCCAAACTTTGATAAAAGCCTGAACTCACCATCATCTTGTTGTCCTTGAAGGCTCCTTCATAATAAAGGCCGAACTGGGTGACGACGACGCCGGTCCCCTGCCGCTGGTGGTCCTGCCACATGCCCATGAACTTCTCTCCTCTGGAAAACAAACATCATTAGAGGAAAAAGCTTCCATCTGGTTTCATTTGTGTGCGTGAAACTGAGCCTACTTGGTGATGTCGTCGAAGACCCCGTAGCCCGTCTTCTTGTCCTGCAGCCACTGGCCGATGAAGACGCTCGGCGACGACGTGTTGAGTTTGCCGCTGCGCAGCATCCCGTGGCCGTGACGCATCCCGTCCTGGAAGGATCCGTCGTACACCTCCCCGCTGGCGTACCTGAAGTCAGACCGACGCCGTTCATGAGAATGTGTCAGCCAGTCATTAACAGGCGCTACTTTTAATTACGCTTCAGGACAATCTCGAGTCGATTTGGGGTTAAATGTTGAACAAAACATCATCAAAAGCCAGATTTTGAGGACATTTTGTTCATAAAAAAACATTGTGAAAATGGATTTATTCGGTTTGCAGGTGGTATTTTCTGATTTATAAAGAGATAAAAAGGAGCAATTTCCACTAAAAAGACCTGAGACTCAACTACATCAACCAAATAAAACAGGCTCAGATGGTTTTTCTGGCAATAAATGCACATTTTAAATCAACAATACCCTTTGATTTGTCCACTGATTTGAGTCCACTGGATGATAACTAATTTAAATGTTTGGTTTTCAAAAAATAAATCACACAGTGAATCAAATTTAGCAGGAAAACCAGCAACGAAAAAATTAAAATTTTGCACTTTTCTCCATTTTTTAAAGGGCTAATTCTGAAAAATGTGGCCTCTAGTAAAGCTTGTTCTGTTTCCATCGAGGGGCACGACTTTATTTTGAGTGAAAAATGAGTCCAATGTGACGGGAGCAAGTTAAATGTCCAGAAACGAGTTGTGTCTGCTTCAGAAGTTACATAACTCTCATGATAATAAATGTTTAAAAGAAGCATTTTATGGCTTCATACAGTCTTAATGAATTATCATGAAGCCTGATGAAGACATATGAGCTAAATGTCAAACATCAAGTCTTCGTTCATCCTGAATCCAAACAGACAGAACCTCTCCTGTCTCTGTTCACCTGTACGTTCCCAAACCGTTCATCTTTCCGTCTTTCCAGTGGCCCTGATAGTGATCGTTCTTGCTCAGCGTCTTATTCGGAGCCACGAACTCCCCGAAGCTGCACAAAGACACATAAATACAGAAATATAACACATAAATACAGGATAACGAACAAGACTGGATCCTCGGAGTGACACTGGTTGCGTTGGTGGACGCTCACCCGTCCTCCAGGCCGTTCTTGAACGCTCCCGTGTAAATTCTCCCATCAGGCCACTTCAGCACTCCTCTGAAAAGATCAATGAATCAGATGTTTAGTAGGAAATATGGACACTTCCATACATATAAATATACTTAATGGAACTTTCTGAGGCAACAATACCACTCCCCAATGAACATTTTGCACTTTCCTACAGTTTTAGGGAGCCAATAAACATTAACTATTGTCATTTTGGACATTTGGAGTCATTTTGGACGCGTTTTAAGTTATTTGTAGACAATTTTGAGTCATTTGAGTCAATCTTTGAATCACTGTAGACATATTTTAAGTCACTTTGGACAATTTTGAGTCATTTGGGTCAAGCTTTGATCATTGTAGACATAGTTTGAGTAATTTTGGACGACTTTCAAGGCATGTTAGACACATTTTGAGTCATTTTAGACAATCTTTGAGTAGTTCTTGCAAATAATTCGGACACGTTTCAAGCTATTTGAGTCACCCTTTGAGCCATCATAGACATATTTTCAGTCAGTTTGAACAGTTTTGAGTCATTTTGGATGACTTTCAAGGCATGTTAGCTACAATTTCAGTCATTTATGACACACTTTGAGTCACTTTGGACAAATTTAAGGCATGCTAGAAACATTTTCAGTGATTAAGACATATTTAATGTAATTTCAGACGTATTTTGGACCATTTTGAGACATTTGGAACAGCTTTGGACAACTTTAAGCCATGTTAAACACAATGTCAGTCATTTTAGACAATTTTGAACCTTTCTAGACAAATGCTGAGTCACGCTGGATACCGCTGACGTTACTTCAGGCAATTTCAAGTCATTTTAAACAAGTCCGACATCATTTTGGTCAAATTTTGAATCATTTTGAAGTCAATTTACACAATTAGACAACCAAACCAGACACATTTCATTCCATTTTGGACTAATTTCACTCATGCTGATCAAATTTTGAGCCATTTTGGACAATTTTTGGGTCGCTGAAGACAACTTGGAGTCATTTCGGACAAACGAGAGTCATCTTGGACTGGTGTCAACTCAAAATAAGATAAACTGGATCCTCGTCTTTTCATACGTCCACTGATGTTCGGGGACTTTAAGTTGATGCAATGTCGACCAAAGACTGCATTTTGTAGTATGAAATATGCTCATCCATGTAAATACACTTGGAGGAACTTTCTGGGCCAGCAGTACCATCCCTACAAAGACACCATCGGCTCAGATCACTGGATGA
>NW_007578143.1:341877-347550 GCF_000690725.1 Stegastes partitus | reverse complement strand
TCTTGAACGCTCCTGTGTAAATTCTCCCATCAGGCCACTTCAGCACTCCTCTGAAAAGATCAATGAATCAGATGTTTAGTAGGAAATATGGACACACACACACATATATAAATACACTTAATGGAATTTTCTGAGGCAACAATGCCACTCTCTTTGCACTTTTCTACATCTTTAAGGGCCAATAAATACTAATTATTGTCATTTTGGACATTTGGAGTCATTTTGGATATGTTTCAAGTTATTTTTAGACAATTTTTAAGTCATTTGGTTCAACCTTTGAGTGATTGTAGACATAGTTTGAGTCACTTTGAACAGTTTTGAGTGACTTTGGACGACTTTCAAGGCGTGTTAGACAGTTTCAGTGATATAAGACATATTTAGTGTAATTTCAGACACATTTTGGACAATTTTGAGTGATCTGGAACAGTTATGAGTCATTCTGGACAACTTTAAGCCATGTTAAACACAATGTCAGTCATTTTACACACATTTTGAGTCATTTTAGACAATCTTTGAGTAATTCTAACAAATAATGAGTTACTTGAAAAAAGTTTCAAGTCATTTTTTGATCATTTTGAGTCATTTGAGTCAACCTTTGAGTGACTATAGATCTATTTTGAGTCACTTTGAACAGTTTTGAGCGACTCTGGACAATTTTCATTTTATTTTTAGACAATTTTGGACAATTATGAGTCATTTGGATCAACTTTGGAGCCATTGTAGACATTTTTTAGACGAATTCAAGCTGTGTTAGGCACAATTTGAGTCATTTAAGACATATTTTGAGTAATTCTAGCAAAAAATGAGTTCCTTGAAATAATTTGTAATAATTTTGGAGCAATTTTGAGTCATTTAGAACAAACTGTGATTCGTTTCAGACCAATTTGAATCTTTCTAGACATATTTTGAGTCATGCTGGACAAGTCTGACATCATTTTGGTCAAATTTTGAATCATTTTGAAGTCATTTTACACAATTAGACAACCAAACTAGAAACATATTATTCCATTTAGACACTTTTAAGTCATGCTGATCGAATTTTGAGCCATTTTGGATAATTTTTGGGTTGCTGTAGATAACAAACGAGAGTCATCTTGGACTGGTGTCAACTCAAAATAAGACAAACTGGATCCTCGTCTTTTCATACGTCCACTGATGTTCAGGGACTTTAAGTAAATGCAATGTCGACCAAAGACTGTATTTTTAGTACGAAATATGCTCATCCATGTAAATACACTTGGAGGAACTTTCTGGGCCAGCAGTACCATCCCTACAAAGACACCATCGGCTCAGATCACTGGATGAATCCATGTTTAAAACTGAAGGGTGTGTTGGTCTGACCTGCCGTTGGGTTTGCCGTTGAGCCAGCGGCCGTCGTACGTCGCCTCCTTCAGCCTCCCGTCCTTATAGAACGTGTACGACGCCGTCCTGGAGATCGGAGGATCCAACTTCTGGCCCGAGCCGGCCGACGCCACGTCCTGCCCCGACCCGCTCAGCGCCTGGTCCACCGCCTGGTTGATGGAGCGGAGCCACTTGGCCTGAAAACGAACGCACCGCTCAGACAGAGAAGAACATTTAAAGGTGAAGTGATGCTGGTCGACGGTTTACCTTCTCGGTGGCAGACGAGGCCAGCAGGGTGAACGTCTCCTCAGGTGTGATCACCTTCAGTCCAAACCTGCACACAAACACAGTTTTACACAAAAAACACAACTCACTATGAGAAAAACACACTCATATGTATAAAAGGTAGAAGTGACAGGGTCTGGATTTTTTTTATTATTGGTTGCAGCTGACTGAGAAGTGCAGAATTTTTTTGTTTTTTATAGAATCTGATTTGTGCACATGTTGTATTTCTGACAAATTATTAAATAAGACGAGTAGAATAAAGTAATTTTGATGAAATATTGTAGTTTTTAAGCTTAGATTTGGTTAATTTTCACAATGACACAGAAATTTACATGCGATTAGTTCAATGATTGTTGGAAAATCAATATTTACAGTTTCAAATTCTAAGAAATGGTGTTAGTTTGTTTTTTTGTTTTTTTTAAATATAACACATTTTTTTAAACGCGCAGGTGGATCTTGGGGTTAAAAGCTCAAACACTCAGTTTTTAAATCACTGTAGTTGACATATTTTTACTTGTTTGTATTTTCTTAATTGTTTGGTTTGTAAAAATTCAGACAATTTTGGCAGAATCGGCACCAAAGTTACCCGAGACCATCATCATTCTCACTCAGTTAAACCAACAATACTAACTTATGTCAAAAATTCTTAACAATAAATTTAAATAATTCAAAAGAAAGGCGGCTAATTTGTCAAACTACTGACTCTACATCCTGTAGATGTTTTATGATTTACATTTCTAATTGGTCTCTGGTGCTCTGGTTAAACACTGTCTGCAGTTCAACCAAAACTTTCCAGAATTTTTGCCAAATGACTTTTGGTCACATCTGAGTCATGAAAGTCTTCTGAGATGCATCAAAGCGCTCAGAATTATTTGGTTTTTACAGGATTTTGCTCGAGCAAATTATTCAATTTTAGGATTTTTTTTTTAGCAGACGTGTAGAATGATCTGAAAATGTATTAAAAACCAAAATCCCTCTTTTGTAAAACTGACTCATGAGCGCAGAAGTTTTAGTTTTTTACAGAATTTCGATAGAATAAACTGATTTATTTTAACAATATTTTAAATGAGGCATCCAGAATAAAGTAATTTAGATAAAATATCAAGAACTTTAAGCTTAGATTTGCTTTATTTCCCCCCCAAAAAACTAAAGTCCCACATGATTAGTTCAAGGACTGTTAGAAAGTTGAAAAACTGATGATTTTAATCTGTTTTTACAGTTTCAGACTCTGATAAATTGTTTTTTTTTTTGCTTTTTAAAGTCGACCACAGGTTTTAGGGTTCATATAGTTGCAGAAGATTCCTTAGAGTCAGTTTGAGCTGGAACTGTGTTTAATTAAGAAGACGAGGATTCAATATTTTTCTTAAAACCAGTCAAACCTGCGACTGAACACACTTACAGGCCGGTGTCCTCCTCCGGCATGGGCTCCACCCACAGCGTGGCCAGAGGGAAGATGTGATGGGTGGAGAACTGGAGGTGAGGAAAGAAGGCAAAGGGAGAGTTTTTATAAAAGAGAAACAAACGCCGACGTTTAATCTGAATGTCTGAGCACACAGACAGAAACACAGGAGGCGACACGTCTCTATGAGCAAGAAAACAACCAACAAGCTGACAGAGAAACGAGTGCATCTCTGACACAAATGGGCTTTTAAAGGAGAAAAAGAAACGGCTTTATTTTAATCCATCTGTGCTGTATGTTTTCAGCAGTTTAATGTGGTTTTTATATCTTAGTTTACTTTAAAAATATATTTTTGGTGACCTTGCATGGACGAGTATCGGTGTAATAATCCTAAACTTCACCGTCCTGATCAAACTGTGGAGGATTAACTGTTCACATGTTTAAATTTATCAGCCGTTTTCCTAATAAAAAAGCAGAAATTGCATCTTTTTTGTGTGAAATTGAAACTTTAAGAACCTCAATGTGGACTCCACCTTTTTAATTTGGTAAATTTCAGCCCATTTCCAACAGTTTTATCTTTTTATTAGACAATTATAAACCAACTTGTTGTTAATTTAATGTGTTTACTGCTGCTGGACGGATTCAAAACTTTACAGTAGAAAATATCAAAGACGACAATAACACGTTTGGGTGCAGCTTTTTAGAAATATCAGTGAAAAATATGTTGTTTTGGGGGTTTTTTTTTTTAGAATTAACTGCAACAAATATCCTGCAGTTTTAGGTTAAAAACACTAATGAGGTGATGGTAATTGGTAGAAACATTTTAATTATTTCTTTAAATCACTGTTGAGCACAGAAATTGGATCTTTTGTGTGAAGTTGCTCCTTAAAAATAAAAATAAAAAAATATCATTTTAAAAAAAAGAACCTCCGTGTGGATTCCTTGTTTTAAAATCCTTGTTGTAAATTTCAGCCAATTTCCAACAATTTTGTCTTTTTATTAGACAATTTTAAGCCAACTTGTTGTTAATTTATTGTGTTTATTGCTGCTGGACAGATTCAAAATTTTACATGAAGAAACTATCATATAAATAGATTAAAATAACACTTCTGGGTGCAGCTTTTTAGAAATAAAAGCAATTATTTTAGAATTAACTTAAACAAATATCCTGCATTTTCATGTTAAAAACACTAATGAGATGTTGTTTAATTGGTTTAAATATTTTAAGACTTTTTCTCAAATCATTGCTGAGCACAGAAATTGCATTTTTTTTGTCTGAAATCGCTTTTTGTTCTAATTTGAGCCCATTTTTAACTTTTTTTTAATATATTAAATTCTGTTGTTTTTGATTTAATGTGTTTGTTTTTGACACATTCTAATTTTTATAAATAAAATATATTATAAAAAAGATGGATGTCAGCAAAATGTTAAAGTTTAAAATTATGAATAAAAAATAAAAAATAAAGGCTTTCACAGGAAACTTCATGATGCATCAGTCATGCAGGACAACATGTGTTCCACGTGTTCAACTCTCAGCATGCTCTTTTTTTTTTTTAACTTTTCCACCAACACTCAGCTTCTTGACACTCGGCTGCAGCGACTTTCTGCTGCAGCAGCTTAAAGAGACAAACCTGCTCTGGGTTTTCACAGAGAGCGACCGACTGCCGGACACTCCTGGCTTCTCAAACAACGACAAAAACGAGCACGAGTCAAGGCAAGAGAGGAAGAGGAGGGGGACCAAGGCAACAGAGGAAGAGGAGGGGAGCCGAGGTGTGCAGGACAACCACAGGAAGGACAGGAGGGGTGACAGAAGAGGGACAAACAGCAGGAGGGCCAGGGAGAAGTCAACCACGGACTGTTGGTGTTCTTATAAAACAACAGTAAAAAAAAAAAACAAGGCTTCAGGCTTTTAGATTGCAAAGGTAGGAATAGAAACAGCGTCTGAGCCTTGGTTGTGGTCTGTTCATCCTCCCAGGCAGCCTCCTGCAGGTGGAGAGCAGGCAGAGGACGGAGGTGGAGGCAGGGCTCAGTATCACCGGACATGTCGGCCTCATGCACCCGTCAGAACGTTTAGTTCAAATTTATAACCTGCTTCGTAAACTTTAACCGGGTCTAAATCAGCTAAAACAAGGAAGTTTATTCCAAAGCTGGAGTCTTTTTAGAGCGAAATTTCAATTTCTCATCGATTAGCATTTGAATAAATATGAAAATGACTTAATCTGCTGCAAACATGAGCTTTTGACGTTGATTTAGAGTTAATTCAGGCTAAAGAGGCTGCAGGTATCCGGCTCTGTAGAACAGCTACACACAACATGCTGACTTTATTTTCCCCTTCAACGGTTTAAAAGATGTTTTTATTAACATTTTCTGAGACTTTCAGTTGCTCCTAGTGATGATTTCATGATTAACTTTGGCAGAGAACAGGCTCTATTTTTATATTCTGAAGCAACACAGTTTGTTTTCACACATAATCAGGAGATAATGTTTAATTTTTTTCAGATCCGCACACATAAATACTAAAGAGTGGATGTTAAAATCAAGAGATATTCAGTTTATTCTCATGTATGACTAAGAAAAGCATCAAATCCTCAAATTCACAAAGCTGGAAAAAGTTTTAGAGAATTTAAGTTGCTCCTGGTGATAATTTC
>NW_007578143.1:320885-341010 GCF_000690725.1 Stegastes partitus | reverse complement strand
AGGAGGAGGAGGAGGAGAAGAAGCACAAGAAGAGGACCAAGCAGCAGTGGAGGGTTGGAGGAGGGAGTTGGGGTCTCTGAGCTGAGATCATCTGCTGCTTCATACTTACTAGGTTCTTACAAGGCGCCACGCCCTGACAGCACGGAGGCAAGCACACACAAAGGCTTGAGACACACCAGGTTACAGTGCCTGAAATATGGCGGCTTCATAAAAGTGACAGAGCAAACAAGGAGGCGGCGGAGGAGGAGGAGGAGGAGGCTGACCTGTGCGTGGACCAGAGCGTCGTTGAACAGGATGAACCAGTTGACGGAGAAGCGTCCGGCGTTCTGCAGCGTCAGAGCTTTGTTGCTGCTCTCGCAGATCAGCCGGCGGTGAGGCTTCCTCAGAGAGTCCTGCAGGGACACAAGGACGCCGATCAGAGAGGAGTCGGCGAGGACGGACGGCTCGGCAGGAACGCGCTTACCGTCATCTTGCCGGGGAAGCTCTTCCAGAAGTTAAAGGTGTAATCCGCCTCTTTCCTTTTTCTCTTCAGCTGCAGGGTCAGAGCTTCGAACTTGGAGCAGCTGTCCTGCAGCTTCTGGTAGTCGCTGGAGCTCTGAAAAGACGCAAAGGAGCAGGAGGTCAGGAGAACGAAGCCTCCACATCTGAACGTTTAAAGTCCTGGAAGTCTATGGCAACAACACAACCCACTGAAGTTTACACAGCCTGCAGTTCAGTTGAAAATTTTATAATGTTAGAATGCTGGTCACAGTTGAGTCTCAAAAAAGCAAAAATAAAAGTTTAATTTCTTTAATTATTTATTTTACAAAAGTCGAAAAAAACTTGTTCAACATTTTTACAACACTGGAAAAATTCTGGCTCGACATACTTTAGATATTTTAGAACTTCGTGAGCTGATGAAAGGATTTTTTTCAACAGTTTTTATTCACAGGATTTTCAGCTTTCCAACAGTCCTTAAACGCATCTGTTACTTTCTGGAAAATTTACCAAAAACATTTTCTTCAAATCGCTACATGCCTCGTTTAAAAATCTGTCAAAAATAAACCGTTTCCATGAACCAGATTCTGTAAAAAACAAATAATTCTGTGTTCATCGGCCCAACTGTGGAGCCATTAATGATCTGACTGCGACCTACAGTCACATTATTAAAATTGAGGGAGTTTCGTCTGAACTGCAGGCTGTGTCTGCACAAAACAGCACGGAAACAAATTAGAAAAGTGTCCCGTTCACTCCGGTTGACTTTCAATTTATGTCAAATAAATAAAAAATCGAATATGTGAGTTTATATGTCATAAAAATCAATGCCAACATCAAAAGAGAGACAGGTACGACTGCCTCCACCTACCACTTCGAAGCAGGTGGCCAGTTTGAGCAGCAGCCGGCCGTACTCGTGAAGGTGGCGGGTCGGGAGGTAGAACAGCGCCACCAGGAGGTCGGCCATGACGGGGTTCTCCTCGCTGCACTCCGACAGCTTCTGGATGAGCTCGGGGCTCTTCCCAAAGAAGTCTCTTTAGGAGAAATTCACACCGGATGTTAGAAATCAGTCACTTTTTCCACATTTACAGACGTGTTCCTGAGTGTTTTTGGCTGCTGCGTCACACAGAAAGTGTGTTTTAAATGTGTGTGTTTGTTTGTACTCACAGGGACGGTTTGGTCAAAGCCTGGAAACCTCCCATCACCTGGAAGTGTCCGACGGCGCTGCAGTAACTTGATAAAGCGCGTGAAGTGTTAAAACACAGTAATAATCAGGCAGTAGTCAGCATGTTTCATATTAACCCTCTGAACTGAGTGTTTTTTGCTCATTTTTTTTTCACTGTGGCTCATTTTTCACAGCAATATAAAGTCCTGCACCTCGATGGAAACAGAACAACCTCGACTGGAAGGAGAGAGAACTCAGAAATGTCTTCTGTGCAGAATGACACAGTTAGAATGCAATAAATCGCTAAAAAACAACAAATAAAAGCTTCATTTGTGATTTTTAGATTTAGAAAAAATGCAAAAAATAAATTTTCCAGGTGCACACAGATGTTTGTCAACACTGGAAAAAAAATATGGCGGCTATAAATACTATAAATATTTCATTATTTACATTTTTAATTTGTTTCCAGACTCGTCTCCTATCTGTTCTGTGGAAACACTGCCTGCAGTTCAGCCGAGTAATTGAATTTTTGTTTTTGGCTTCTCAGATGTGCAAATGAGCGCAGAATTTTTAGTTGTTTTACAGAATCTGCTTAGAAATGGTTAATTTTTGTCAAATCTTTAAATGAGACGTAGAATAAAAAAATGATTTTGATTAAACATTCTGATTTTTTAGCTTCGATTTGGGTGTTTTTCATGACAAAACTAAAAGTTACACATGAAGACTGTTGCACAATTTAAAAATGTCATGTTTATTTTTTTGTTTTTTACAGTTTTGGTGATTTATTAAAAAATCAAGTTGCCTTACAAACCCTGTAGGTACATTTTA
This sequence comes from Stegastes partitus, assembly GCF_000690725.1. Classification (NCBI taxonomy): domain Eukaryota; kingdom Metazoa; phylum Chordata; class Actinopteri; family Pomacentridae; genus Stegastes; species Stegastes partitus. The sequence goes on along the minus strand of NW_007578143.1, from coordinate 338,543 downwards.
GGGTTAAGCGGGTTAATAAATCTATAAATATTCACAGAAACTTGACAAAAAGTCTCTAAATTTTTGTCGAGTGACTGTTGGTCACAATTGAGTCACCAATGGTCTCTCGGTTGTGCAGAGTTATTCAGAATTTTTAGTATTTTACAAACTCTTGTTTCTGCAAACAATTTATTTTTGGCTAATTTTCAAATGAAACATATAGAATAAAGTGATTTTGATGAAATAGCACAATGTTAAGCCTCGAGTTGGTTCGTTTTCTAACAGAGACGCACATCACACATGGCTAAATCAGGTTCAGAGGGTTAATACGTCCATAAATAATCAGACACGTACTCGTTGTAAGAGTCCAGGAAGATGCCGGCGAGGTCGAGGATGAGCAGGTTCTTGACCTCTCGGCCGCGGCGCAGGTTGGCGGTGAGGCTGGCGGCGTGCTGCCCGGTCAGGTGACACAGCAGGCTGAAGCGACCCGCCAGCGTCTGCAGGAGGCCGAGCACCACCTGCCCGAGGGCGGAGCTCAGAGACTCTGTGACCAAAGGGAAGGAATTCAGCCACAGAAAGACGAAAGCGGAGCCGCTTCTAAAACCTCTCTGTGTGTAACGTTACCCAGCTCCAGCAGGGGGCGGATGATCTGAGACTTGATGCTACACAGCCGGCAGTAGAACTTCCTCTCGGCGGACGCCAGCTCATGGAGGCTGGCGATGAAGCCCATCACGTTCCGGTCCGACAGCGCCACGCAGCGCCGGCCGCCCGCACACACACTGCTCACGTAACCCAGCTGAAAATATACACAAATAATCATTTCCTCATCCTGTGAACAAAATGTCACGTGAATTAAATCATCTGGATTAACTGAATAAATGTTGGATTCTATGATGTTTTTATGCATATTTCAGAATCACAATCAGAATCAGCTTTAGTGGCCAAGTGTGTACACAACATACAAGGAATTTGGAATGAGCAAGGAGAATAATAGAAATAGGAAAATAAAAAATAAAAATAAAGTAAAATAACTATAGAAAGAAAAAAATAAAAAATAAAATAAATTCTAAAAAATAAAATCAGATAACAAATCTGTCCAAGAATTTACACAACTAAGCAGAAAAAAATAATTTCCATAGGTTGTGGCGAAATCTAGTAAGAGACAGTTATGAGCTGAGTGTAGCAGAGCTGCATATAGAGATACTAGAAAAGCATTGTGACACAACTAAAACAGTACTTTTCTCCTCTATTATTAGTGTATTAATACTTGAAGACCACAGTGTTTTAACCCTCAGAGGTCTATTTAAAAAAGTAGCTCACAGGACCTTAAATACAAAAATTTCAGCATCAAAAAAAATAAAAAAAGCCATAAAATATTAGTATAAATCTAATTTTCCATTTTCACTCTTTTTTCAAAAAAAACTAACATCAGTCATGACCATAACAAATAAATATTCTTCTGTTTTCAAGATTTTAACTCTTTAAATCCAATTTTGTTTACATGATGTCAATGTTGCTTTTAATTAAAAAAAAGAAAAACACAATTAAAAAAAAAAAATTTTTACTATCACAGTCAGTAACGACATCAATTTTAATGCATTTTTATTTTTTTTTTACATTTTCAGATTTTTGCCTTTTCCTGATTTGTTTAATTTAAAAAAATTAATGAAAACAAAGCCAGAAGAATATTGTTTATTAATATTATTTTCTACTTTTAGAAAGTTAGATAAAAAAATAATAAACAGTAAAAGACTTTAATATTCCACCAGCTCAGATGTCAAACATAGTACAAAAAATGACCAAAAACAATCTCTGAAAAATCCAGTAATTTTTCATATATGAAACATATTTTATTCAATATTTTATTACCTATTAAGTAAATTGTAATCAAGTCATTAGTTCTTTGATTATCAGCTACTTTAAAAGCGCAACTAGCTTTACAACTACATAGTTTGTACATGTAACAGATCATAACACTGAAATCAGGAATTTATTAAGACATTTACAGGATTTTGAAACTTGAATCTAAACTCTTTATATGCAGTGAAACTATCAGGTAATAAAAGTTACTATGATGGATTTCTGCTCAGATTTACAGTCTTATTAACTTCACTGTGATCTGACTGATTTAAATAAAAACTATAAATCTGTCTTTGTAACATAAAACAGATGCTGCCTTCTTTATTTCCTGTCGACATCATGAAACCATTTAAAAGCAGAACCAGAAATAACCTCCGGTGACTCACGTTCATGCAGAAGGGCAGCAGCACCGGCTGCTGGGTGTAGCCTCCCGTCCTCTCCTGCTCCTCCTCCGCCTCCTCCGGCCGGCTCGCCTCCTTGGCCTGGTCCTCCTCCTCCTGGTCCTCCTTCACCTGCTGCCCGCTGTAGTAGATGATGGGCTGGATGCAGTCGCCGTCGGCCAGCAGCAGCGTGTGCCTCTCGCCGGCGCTCACGTCCCAAACCCGGATCCCCTCCGACAGCTGCAGGAAGGAGGCAAACACTCACAGGTGAGAAACATCGAGGCTTCGTGTTGAGTGAAGAAGGCCGGGTGGCGTCCTCCTGACCTTGGCGAGTCGGGGGACGGTGCTGGGAGAGTCCATGTGTCCGAGCTGACCGGAGCTGTTGCTGCCCCACGAGAACACCTGGAAGGTAGAAGCACACAAACACAAGTCAGCTTTTCTGTGATAAATCTGCTTTATTTAAATGTCTGGCTGAGCTTAAATGAGACTTTCTCCAGTATTATTTGGTGAATTTTGCCTTAATTTGACAGCAGGTTTCTGCAGTTTTACACAGGCCAAAGAATAAACGTATTAAGAGAACCAGAAGGGATGATATCCAGTGGAAACCAGAAGTTTATATCCACAGTATAAAAAGACACATAAGCTTGTTTTTCTCACTGTCTGACTTTAAATCAGACTAAACTTTTCCTGTTTTAGGTCAGTTAGGACTACCAACATTTTTTCTATTTGCTATTTTTAGAGATTTTTCTTCTTGCTTTCTTCAGAAGTTTACATCCACTAAGATCCTTCAAACTATTTAGGAAAGCCCAGATGATGATGTCATGTCTATGGAAGCTTCTGATTGGTTAATTGACAACAACTGGAGGCACACCTGTGGATGTATTTTAAGGCACACCTCAAACACACTGCTTCCTTTAGTGGCAGCATGGAAAATCTAAAGAAATCAGCCAAGATATCAGGAAGACAATTCTGGACCTCCACTAGTCTGGTTCATCCTTGGGTACAGTTTCCACATGTCTGAAGGTTTCATCTGTACATTCTGTTCTCTCTCATTATTTTGGCATTTAGCAAATAGAAACAATTCTGGTAGTCCTGACTGATATAAAACAGGAAAAGTTTGGTCTGATTTAATGTCAGACAGCGAGAAAAAAAAGGTTGGATGTAAACTTCTGGTTAAAGCTGTAGATGATCTGAAAGGCCTAATATCTTTAAACAATAAAAATAAAAATGAAAAACACAAAAATTACACCATTTATCCAAATTAAAAACTATAAAAACTGAAAAAATACTCAGTTTTACATCTTTTCAATGATCCTTAAATGTATTATCTGTGATGCGCCGTTTCCCCAGAAAAATTATCCACATTTAAGCTTAAAATCGTGATATTTAATCAAAATCACTTTACATGTACGTCTACATTCAGACAAACCAGATTCTGTACAAAAAATAAATAAAAAGATCTCTGTGCCTAATTGCAGCTGTGACGTGTGACAAAAATGTTGTGTTTTTTTTAAAACTCGTGCACACTTTATTTAACGACACATTTAACTTTGGTGGTAAACATGCAGAAAACTGTTTCTCAACTGCTGCAAAATAACAAAAAACTCCCAAATCTGACATGAAATCTTCATGTTTTGATCACTGTTATCAAACTGTAGTTGTGGAGAAAATGTTGTGTTGTTTAATATTAAGATAAACTTTATCGATGCTTCACCAGGAAATTCCCAAACATGACGTAAACCAACACAAAAAAATACAGAAGAAGAATAAAGCCACAAATAAAGATAATAAAGGCGATACACACTTTGTAGACCTTTCACATGTACAGATGTTATTTTTAACACCTATATTTAAAGGTTTTGGTGTAACAATCTGACTGACTGACCTGAGACTGAGCCGTCACAGCGAGGGAATGATGAGCGCCGGCCGCCACGCGAACAACCTCCTTGTTGTTCAGACTCTTGATGCAGAGCGGCTGCAGCCTGCAAACACACAACACACTGCAGTCAGAAACAACAACAACAAAACAACTGTGTATATTTGCATGAAAGTACAGAATCCTGATTTAAAGACATATTTTATTGCTGTGAGCTTTGAACAGAAGATTTTCAAGGTGCAGATGACGGTAGATCCAGACATTTAACCAACTGAACAGGTTTGAAAAGCATCTTATCTCTAATAAATCATCAAAATTACATCATTTATTAGAGTCAGAAGCTATACGAACATAGAGAATGATTGGATTTCCAACTTTCTAACCATCCTTGAACTTCTCATTTCAGTCAACGTAAACAAATCTCAGCTCAAAATCTTGATATTTCATTCAAAATCACCTTAATCTACGTGTCGCATTTAAAAAAATTGCCACAAACTAATTGTTCGAATTGAGAAGTTTTGGTAAAAAAACAAAAAAATCTGCACTCTTGGAGGGAACCGTGAAGCTAATAGTGACTCAGCTATGACCGACGGTCTCGTGACTAAAATTCAGAGACTTTTCCGCTGAACTGCAGAATGACAAGTATAGAAACGAATTAAAAATGTAGTAAAATATTGAATATTTGTAGAATCACCGTGTTTTGTTTAGTTTTTTTCCCAGTGTTGGTAACGGCTGAGGAAACTTGGAAAAATGTAGGTGCTGATTCCATGTTTTTAATTTGTAAAATATATTAATGTATAAAAAAGGATTTTTTATGTTTATTTCTGTCATTCTAACCGTGCCCTTCTCTACAGAAGACATTTCTAAATTCCCTCCACTTCTAGTCGTGGTTGTTCTGTTTCCATGGAGGTGCAGGACTTTATATTTGTAGCTAATAAGAGCAATAAAATCTTTTATTTTGTGTCTCAAAACAGAAAAATTAAATGTTACCTTTATAAACACATAGAGGATGGTTTTCTTTGTTTTTGTTTCATGCTTTCTGTCTCTAAAGTCCAGTCTGAGCCCAAACCGTTGGGTTTTTATGCTGTAATGAAGAACAAAGGTTCATGACGTTCCTACCTGGCCACGTTGTCTCCGTGGCCCAGCTGGCCGTGCTCCCCGTGGCCCCAGCTCCACACCTCTGTCTGCAGGGAGGGCAGCACCTCCTGGGCGGCCGGGACGGATCCTCCCAGCGGGCTGAGCGCCACCGCTCGCATCCGGGGCCGACCGGCCTTCCTCAGCAGCCGCGGGGAGACTGTCGGGGGTTCAGAGAAAAGCTGCAAATTTGCATGTTTGAGAAGCTCCGACGAAAGCTGGAAGGATTCGTTAGTTAGCCGACAACCTTAAAACTGACGATTCTGAGTAAATAAAAGTCTAAATTCTCTGATTGCAGCTTCTTAAATGTGAACATTCTCTGGTTTCTATCTTTGTCTACCAGAAAATACTTGAAAATCTTTGCTAGATTTATTTAGATTGTTTATTTTGTTTAAAGAAAATCTGCAACTTTTCGCATTTGAGAAGCTCAAAATACAGCTGGACAGATTCAATGATAAGCTGTCAATTATCAAATTCATTGGTTTGAGTAATTTTAAGTAAAAAAAAAGTCTAAATTCTCTGCTTATAGCTTCTTAAATATGAAGGTTTTTTAGGTGTATTTCCTCTTTTATCAGATAACTCTTAAAAAGCTCACTACAGTTTCATAGATCACAGTTTGACGTCTTCAGGTTTTAGTATTTTGTTGAAAGAAAATCAGCAAATTAAAAATAAAAAAAGCCCAAATTCTCATGTTGCAGCTTCTTAAATGTGAATATTTTCTTGTTTCTTTCCTCGTCTATCAGGAAATGTTCATCACAGTTTCCTCGATCACAGTTTGACGTCTTCAGATTGTTTTTTTCTTCAAAGAAAAGCAGCAAATTTTTCAAAAAGACATCTAAATTCTCTGTTTGCAGCTTCTTAAATGTGAACATTTCGTGGTTTCTTTCCTCCTCGGTGACAGTAAACTGAACATCTTTGGGTTTTTGAGAAGCACTGATCAACATTTTCAACCATTTTGACATGAAAATAATCAACAATGGAAACAATCAGTCGTTTTTCGCTCATGAATTGTCTTCCAATGTCTAAAAATCACCACACAGACATGATAACATGGTTAAAAAATGGATTTTTAACCAGAGCGGACTTGTTGTTTCCTAGAAAGTGAATGAAACGTTTTCACGCCGAGCGTGTCGGGTGCAAAGTCCAGCGTTAACAAACAGGAAGTGAGAAGATGGCAGCACAAAGACGGCAGGTCAGACGAGCTTTAAACACAAGCTGTCGCACAACAACAGGAAGAAACCAGACAGAACAAACACCGACAGGCTGAATATGTACTGGTGGTGAGCTTGGTAAACACGACTTAGAAAAACACGAGCAGCTTGTGTTTCTGTTATTGTAGAAACCAACAAAGCGTTCTCGGGGCGTTTTTTTTTTTTGCTCCTGTCACATTTTTTCCTCACTGTGGGCTCATTTTTCTCTCCAACATAAAATCCTGCACCTCTGTGGAAACAGAACAACCACGAACAACTCAGAAACCATAAAGAAATGTTAAAAAGAAAGTTGAATTTCTTTATCTATTTTACAAAAACTTGCATTAACAATGTTTTAATACTTTCCCCAGAGCCCACAGATGTTACTAAAGCTAGAAAAACAACACGGTGGCTCCACATATTATAGAAATGTTCCTGTTTACATTTTTAGTTCATTTCCTTACTCGTCTCCTCTCTGCTCTGTGTAAACACTGCCTGCAGTTCAACCGAATAGTCTCTGAATTTTTGTCACATGACCGTTTGTCACAGCCGAATCATTAACGGCTTCACGGTTACAACGAGAAGCTGAGAATTTTTCCTTTTTTACAGAATTTGGTTAGAATGAGAGGTTTAGTTTTGGCAGTTTTTAGTAGTAATTTCTGAGTTCTTTCTACTTCTTCATGGTTGCTGTGTTTCCATAAAGGTGCAGGACTTTATGTTGCAGTGAAATATGACGGGAGCTACAAAACCAAAAGAGAAACTGCTTGGAGATCAGATAGTTAACGTGTCTAACCGACACATATGCGAGTTTTTCGAGATTCTTTGTTGAATTTCCTCGTCAAACTGGATCTTTCGGTTCATCTTGACGTTCGTCTGACCCACAGACAGATGATGAAATCCGCAGCAAACTGTCGGTAAGAGAAGTGAGTGGAGCAAAGTCCAACCGTTTATCTATTCTATACGCCTGATAATTCCCAAACACCAGCTCAGGCCTTTCCCACAATGCACCTTTCTCTCTTAATCACATCTAAAACCTTCATTCTGCTCTATTAAATCTGCTAAATCCTCCCCAGCGCTCTGGCAGGTGGAGAGAAGGTGATAACTCTGACCTGAATGCGACCTCTGTGTCACTTCTGGAGGTAAACTCATAAATGTAGATCCTAAACAATCAGCATTCCTGTGTTGTTGATCTCACAAAGGCGACTGTTCAGACAGAACAACACTCCTCAAAGTGGGCCTTCAAATGCAGCAGAAGTTGATGTTAAAATCCATAATTAGAGGCTGAAAAAGCAGAAATTTAACATCAAAACGGTTCCTTTTCCAGTCGTTTTTTGCGATATTTATTTACTTTCAATAAAATAGCAGATAGAAGTCGATTGCTGTCACAAAAAAAGGCTGCAGTCCTCTCAAACGGCGGCACCGAATGAGCTTTTTGATTGATTAAAAACATCCAAAGTGTTGCTGGAAGTCAATCTGCTTGCAATCAAATTTTGCGATTTTTAGCAAAAAATAAAAAAATAAAAAAACGACATGTAGAAACATGTTTATCAGAGCAAAGAACTGTAAAAAACAAAAAATTCATTACTTTTTTTACTTCCTGGTAATCCTTGAATGTGTCGTATGTGCAGTCTGGTTCCATCAGGAAAAATCTAAATAAGCTGGAAGTTATGGGATTTAATAAAAATCACTTTATTCTACATGTTTCAGTCAAAGACATTTCCAAAATAAACCATCTACAGTGTTTAGATTCTGTAAATAATCAATAAGCTTCTGTATTGAGCAGCTTTACATTGATTTTTGATTGTTTTTACAGAATCTGGTTCCAGCAAATGGTCTACTTTTGGTGAATTTTTAAATAAAACAGGCAGAATGAAGTGATTTTAAGTAATATCTTGATTTCAGGCTTAGATGTGGTTAACTTTCCCACCAGAACCAAACGTCACACATGATCAGGACTCACAGCAAGTTGAATATCTGAGTTTATTTTTAGTTTCTACAGTTTCTTGCTTTGCTAAATGGTGTAATTTTGGTGATTTTTTTGGGGTTTTCTAACCTGGTTTCGTGGCTCATTTCTAAAACAACTTGTGCTGCATTCAGGGACAGTAAAGACAAACAGACGGAGCATGCCCACAAAAGCTGCGCGACGAAGCCTGAAGCGAACACACAGCGACATCGACCTGCACATGCGCAAGGTGTACTTACGCAGCAGGGCATAGGAGGAGGATAAGAGGTGAACAGCGTATCTACCCTGAGAGAGGAGTCCTGGCAGCGAGAGGCGACGCCGCAGACCTTCAGCTTCCTCCTCGCGGATGTCTCCGGTGCTGGAGCTCTTCTTCGCCTGCACCGAGTCCTCCTGGCGGACCCGCTCAGTGCTGTTGTCGCCCACGCTGCCGCCGCCCCCCGACCTCGCCGCCGTCGAGGGCAGGTAGAAGGTCATCATCTTTTTTAGCGACAGAGCCTCGTAGGTGGAGGCGACCCGCTCGCCCACGGCGGAGGCGCAGGAGGCCACCAGGTTGTTGAGCGCGGAGGTGGGAGCGGAGGAGCCGAGTGCTGCCGCCGAGGGCTGGAAGAGACGCAGCAGAGCCAGGAGTAAATAATACAGAACATCAGACGTCAGTGAGCGATGATGTTCCTTCCTGACCACAGCAGCAGCAGAAGACCTGAAATCTGCTTCAGCTGGTTTGACAGTTCAGTCGAGCAAAAGCTCATCTCACAAGTCAACACTTTAGAGGAGAAAATCTAAATTTGGTCCAGAAACAACATTTAGATCTAAAAAAAGATTCACTGAACGCTTCAGTTTTCTTATTTTAGTTTGCAATATTCCTCTGAAGCCCAAAAAACACAACAGATGTGTTTAAAAGGCGAGTTTTCTTTTTTAAAAAAGGGCCAAAATTACATTTATCAGAGCCTGAAACTGTGAATCATCAGACTTCATCTTTGTGACAGTCCCTAAACTTTTCATCTGAGACGTGCCAATCAGTCGGAAATCAACCAAATCACTTTAATCTACATGTCTCCTTTAAAAACTCTGTGCTCCTCATCGCAACCCTGAAAAAAAAATATATCTCTAGAGTCTATGTGGGATCAAAACAGGCCATTGTTACCCTGTAATGAAGAGAAAAGGCAAATTAAAGTGATTTCAATATTAATTTTGACCCATAAAATCACAGTGAATCGAATTTTTAAGAAAAACTGGTGACAAAAAGGGAACAACAGAAAAAATCTCCTACAAAACAAGTGAGTTGGTTGGTAGGCATTCAGCACCACAGAGGTCTTTGTCATGGTGCCCCTTTACAGGCTAAATTAAACTGCAGACAAACCACGTAATCGGGTTTCAAGTGAAGTAACTCAGTGCTGTGTCAAAACCATGTATCCAAAAATCTATGAAACTGGAAGTGAATCGGAAATAAAACGCGTCAAGGAGATCCTGCTGCTTCTGCTCATCTCAGTTTCCTGATTTTAATTTGAAACGTGCTGGCTGCTTTATATATTGTAGGATTACAAATTACTGGGTGTCTTTTGGTTCTTTTGTCGTCCTCTGCTTTATCAGTTAACACGTTTTTAAATCAGTAACGTTAATCTTTCCCACCAGCAGACTGTGCAGCCCTCCGGCCGTCTTCGTTTCTGCCTGCGTGTTGTCCGACAGTTTCTTCAGGTAATCTTTGACCGCCTGTTCGTCTGGATACGGTGAGTTCTTGATCGCAGCAGCAGCGCTGCCAGAACCGTTGGACCGAGCCGAGGCGTCCGGATCCGAGGTCGGCAGCTCTCCGTTTGCCACTGACGCTCCATCTTTCTGGGAGTCCTGAGAGTCGGAGGGCTCGGTGGAGGGTTCGGCACTTTTGGCAAAGGAGGTGGAGGTGTAGGAGGGCAGGACCGTCTCCGATGGGGAGGTCTTCAGGCCCGGCGTGGGTGTCGGCGCCTCCAGCCGGCCCTCGTCCTCCGTCAGCTCCACGCCCAGCGGGCAGTAGTGTCCGTCTGAGATGATGACGTGGTCCTCTTTGTCCGTCATGGTGTAGAGCAGCTGATTGCACTGATTGCATTTATCGACAGGCGGCCGCTGGACGTCCTGAGGACCCGGGCAGCGCACCAGAGCCAGACTGTGCGACGCCCCGCAGGCCACCTGCAGCACACACCTGCCCGCCAGGTGCTCCACCTTCTGCGGCTTCCAGACGGGGAAGACGGCGGCGCTGAGGCCGAGCTGGCAGCCGCTGCCCCACGCCCAAACCTCCCGCTGCACCGACAGCGCCAGGGTGTGCCGCTCGCCGCAGGAGACCTCCAGCACCGGCACCGTCTGCGGGGGGCTGCGGTCCGAGTCCAGCAGGGCCACTGGAGTCGGGTTGGGGACGGTGCTGAGGCCCGACAGGCCGCACTGTCCGGCGCCGTTGTCGCCCCACATGTGGACGCCGCCGTCCTCCGTCACCGCCCCGCTGTGGAAGCTTCCGGCTGCGACCACGACCACCCGCTGCCCACTGAGCGCGCTCTCCAGCGTCGGTTTGGCCGGCTCGGGCACCTGACTCTGTTTCCATGGCAACTCACCAAAACTGTACACCTGTCCTCCTGAAAGGGAAAAAAAGGAACATGTCAGTTTCCTCTCTTCTACTTTTTTTCCAGTGAAAATAGATTTACTTAAATCTACAAACATGAAACAGCTAGTTTTAAATTGTTGTTATAAATAATTTTCTGACTACAAATATATGAATTGATAACAAAGCAGACGAAGGACATGCAAGTCAGAAAATAAATTGTATGCTAGCTGTAGTACCTGGTTGTTCCACCAGGTGGAGCCTCTTACTGTTTAATACTGTAGTGACCAAAGGAGGCATCACTCAGACTACAGGCAGCTCATGTTGGCAAGCAGAGAGCATTGTGGGAGTTTAGCTATCTACCGGCACCATGACAAAGATGTCTGACGCTATGATGAGCCAGCTGCATTTTTAACCACATCGCTTTTGTTCATCAGAAATATATGTGTAACCACATGCAACGCTGTCCTCGAAACAAGAGTAAAGTTCTACCTTCCACCAGCAGGACGCCGTGCCGTGAGCCCAGAGCGACCTGCAGCACCGGCCGGGGCAGGAGCAGCCTCTCGGGGGTGACGCTGTAGGAGTAGCCCCTCCAGGTGTGCAGGAGGCCTCGCTCTCCACCGCCGTCATCCCCAGAGCTGCACGACAAACACAGTCATAGAATTAATAGAACTATACAACACAATCATACTTAGGGTTCTGTTTGAGCATCTGAGAAAGCCTCCAACTTGCTTTTTACAGTGTTTTTCAATTATTTCTTTTTAATTCTGAGTCATTCTTGATTAATTAATTCTTTCCAAATAGAGTTAATTAACAGCTCTGGTGAAACTTCTGGTACTTTTTACATGTTGCAGACAAACAAAATGTCCTATTTCCCAGTATGGTGCAGCTCCAGTCGTGATCTAACGGACAAATCACCAGAATAACTTGACGGACAGCAGTGGAAGTGCACTGATTTAATTCTAACAGTGATTAGAGCGCGTGGGAGGCTGATGAAGCAGAAGTGGACAACGTGTCAGCAGGGCCTCGGCCGGTGCTTCATCTGAACAACAGATGTTTTGTGGGTGAAAGCAGAAGTGGTTTCAGCTCCATCCGTAGGCGATGTCACATGGTGATCACATCCAGCCAAGCAGGCAGCAGCTGAGCAGGATTATCCTCTGCAGGAGGACTTTGAGTGGACCTACCTCTTCCTCTGGGTTTCCATCAGTGGGCTTTACTCCTCCATCTGCGTGTTAGACTCAGGACTGCTGCAGCTGAAGCACAAACACAATCCAAACAAGCTTATCAGCACAACTTTCACCTGTTTGACTGACTGCCAGATGAATTCTGGGGGAAAACCCAGAAGAAAATCCCTGTACTTGAAAGCAACAGGGTGAACAACGAATAAAAGGTCATTTTAATGCGTTTTAAAGCTCATTGACTACATGTCACACTGATAAACTCGGCACACAGCAGCCTGGGGCAGGTGTTTCAACCTGGCTGCAGGTTGATCCATTTTCTAGCTAACATTAGCTAATCAATCCAGCTAACTAGCCTCATCAAGCTAGCACCAACCTCCGGTGTCTCCGCGCTGTTTCCTCCATAAAAACTCTCCTGTTTCTCACTGGCCGGTTCTCGTCAGCTCTCCCGGGGAGTGTTGGCCTCGGCAGGCCGTTAAGTGAGCGGCCCGTCGGCTCTGTGAGCAGCTAACCGCCGCCGCTTGTTGTTCATCCGTTAATGTTGACACACGGAGCGCCGCTAGCGCCGAAGATCGTCTCCTAACGAAGCGACACGCAGACAGGAGGAGTCACTCCGCGGAGAAACCGAGAGAAGCTTCAGGGGACGACTAATTTAAAACTGCTTCATTCAACAGTTAAAAAATCAAGTAAAATAGAAAATTTCAACACAAGAAAAAGTACAGAAATTCCATTATATCCCATATATTAAAATGAATAAATTAAATCCAGTTAATAATATTCACAGGCAAGTATATGTGTGTTTTTCTTTGTCTGTCAGTGACAAATATCTTTCTAAATGTAACGATTATATAATGTTTGTCTATTTGATCTGCATTAATCAATATTAGAGGAATTTGTCTGTTTATTTTTTGTGTGTGTTTGTTTTGTTGTGAAAAATATAATGTGTGATATCTTCTCTTATGCAGATCATTTACAAATGACCGTATTGCACCTTTTTAACTTTAACTATGATTGACGTTAATATCCTTTCAGAATTTCAATGATTTTATAAATGTTCAGAATTAAATCAAACATATGGTAAATTCAATCTTAGATTTTCAAACATAAGACCGAAGTGAGACCTCCTGTCTTGTGCTGCTCTCAGCTGCTCCTCGGATGTTTTGACAGAATCTACGGATCCCGAGAAGAGTCAGGACAGACGGAGCGCGAACATTTAAATACCTTCATCAGTTATGCAACTTTTATTGATCTGAGATTAATGATTGAAGCTGTTTGCCAACAGGTGGTGGACACGAGTGTGATTAAAATCCAGACCTGTGCCTGTGTGTTTATGTACGGTACTGTTTATTGCTGCTACTACAGAATAATAATACTAATGCTAAAATAAATAAATAGATAAATAAATAAATAAATAAATAAAAACTACTACTAACAATAATGGTAATAGAATAGTAATAAAATCATTGGGAAAAAAAACTATACTACCACATTTTTAAAATCTTTTTTTTGAAAAATAAAGACAAATATATCTGCAAAGTAATAATTTTTTCTTTGCTGATGTATAACTTGTAACATTATTTGCAGTTTTGGAGTGTTTGTTGTTGTTGTTTGTTGTTTGTTTTGTTTGTTTGAGGTTGTTTTTAAATGTCATTCTATAAATTAATACCTTTTTTCTATGATTTTACAATTTACTATCTGTACTTCAATAAAACAGTAAAATAACAGTCACTTATTTGTTGATTTAAATCCATTTAAACATATTAATTAAATGTATTCACTAAACATTTACACACACGTCAGTTGTGTGATTTCAAATGTATTTAAGCAAATATTCAAACACATCAATTAAATTATTTACTTTTTTTAATTAAATGCATATAATATTATTAAAACAAGAGTTTACGTGTAAACTTATACTTTTTGTTGTAATTTTGCTCGATAGTCGTTTTCTACCAAAACAGGAAAAATATATAAAATAACTGTAAACTAAAATAAATAAATAAATAAAAAATGTTGAAGACCTTAATTAAAATTCCTTAAGTCTATTAATAAAATACACTAATACATACTCTAATTTAAATTAGTTCCATTTATCAATAATACATTTTTTAAAAAGAAATTAATTAAATTAGATTAATCAAATTTAAACTATTCCCAGCAAGCGCTTTCACATTTTTAGTGTCATGAGGACAAATATGTCTTTAAATGTAATGATTATGTCTGTTTGTTTTGTTTAAAAGGATATTAGAGGGTTATGTGTTGTTATCTGTGTTTTTATTGTAAATATATTGTAGATACTTAAACAGAACTGTTCAGTGACTTTATAACCTCAAGTGTAATTCTTTTGAAAACACACTTTTTCTTCACAGTGCAGTAGTTGGATTGTGGTCAAAACAAGCCATTTGTCATTCTGGGTTTTGGGAAACTCTGTTGGCCTTTTTTTAGCTTCTCTCCTTCCTCCTTGTGCAGCCGGTCGAGTCCCAGCGAGGATCTCAGGCTCTTCCAGTTCACGTCTCATTAGCATCAGATCCTTAATGTGCTGATTCCTGCACTCTGCGTGTCCGACTCCAACCCCAGACACCACTTCATGCAAAATGGAGCTGAGAGTGGAGGTCAGTGGAGGGAACGTGACGCCGAGAGACTGTCGACCTTGATGAAGAGCCTCAGTCGGTCGTCGTCCTCCTCTGATCTGAGCAGAGGAGCTTCATTTGGAGGAAATATTAAATGAGTTCTGCTCGGCTGCGTCTCAGATCTGTGGAGAGAAAACGCACGAAGGAGGACTTTTAATACGATTCACGCCGTAGACGTCAAACATCTTTATTATTCAACACTGTGAAGAAAAGAACGACTCAAAGATATTTAATTTATTGTCTTTAACAGTAGAATTTTTATTCTACAGTTTTTAACCACAATTTGGTGTTTCACAAAAATCACTTTGCATTTAATCAGATTATTGTCACAGAGACACTAAAGCTGTGAATTTATCAGCATTTGAATATTATTAACTTGATTTAATTCATTTTGATTAATGTCTTAATTTATTTAACTAGGAAATCAAACTATTTTTAGTGAATTTATTTAATCATTTATTTAAGAAATTGACCTCATTTAAATCAGTGAGTTTAGTTATTAAATCAACACATTTAAAATCATATTAATTCTTTTCTAGAAGTTTTTTAAAATGTAATTTATGGAACAATTTACTGTTGTTTTGCAGATTTTCCCCATTTTGCTAAATTACAGCACAATCACAGAAAAATTAATAATTTACACTTTAAGCATTTAAAAAAAAAAGGCCAAAGATGGAAATAAAGTCTACACTGAAAAAAATAATCTGTATTTTTTACAAATATAAATCTGTTCTCTTACTATGTTTGACCATAAAATTATATTATTCATTATTGCTTTTAATTAAAAAAATAAAAATAAAAATAATTAATTTCCAGATATTTGCAGGTATTCAAAAGAGAAAATGGTAATTATATGTTGAAATTCTGCTTTGTTAAATAACAGAAAATGTCGGGTAAAATCACAAAGAAAGAAATAATTTACTGTTAATAGTAAAATAAACAAATTTATAAATAAAATAAGGCTAAAACATTATTTTTTTTATATCTATGTAAAGTAGCAAAAACAGCGTTATTTTATAGATATTTGCTGTTATTTGAAAGAAAAAAATAGATTGAATTTAAAAAATGTGATTTTTAAACTGTTATTTTACACATTTTATATGTTTTCTTTTTAATCCCAGATATTAGCGGTAAAATGACCAAAAACAAAGGATTTATTGACATGTTGAACATTAAAAAACAGACCCAAACTGACGATCATGAGTCTGCAAAGCAGAAGATATTTGGTTTAAACAGCATCAGCGAGGAAAAGTTGATCCCACGTCGCCAGCATCTTATAATTATTAAAGATGTTTTTGTGGCTGTTTCCTGTAAAACCAAAAGAAAAAAGTTAAATTAGAGAAACATTCAAGACTCAGTAGTGAAGGAACAACAGCAACAAAGCTGTAAATATACTTTCAAAACAAGAAATCATCATAATCAGCATTTAAAGTTAAAAACACAGCTTATAAACCAGGTTTCCAGCAGCTCCTTTCCCTCTAAAGGCTCACGTCACATCTTCAGCAGCTACTCGCTGATTAATTCAGAAGACGTGTGTCGTCGGCGGATTACATAAAACACAGATGATGTAACAGGTTTCACATTTTTTAAGGTAGATATCATTATTTTTTATTGCAGAGAGTTTATTTATTGGGTATTTGTGACCCAAAACCAAGTTCTGTAAATTATTGATTACTGATTCTAGAGAATTTCATATGAACTTTTGTCCACTAAGAAGCCTGCGAAGCTGTTTTAAGAGTTCAGTATCTCCAGAAAGACAAGACAAGGGTCCAGATTTTTGCTATTTTGAATTGAGACATGACCTAAGACTGTCCAAGATGCCTTGAAATGTGTTAAAAATATAAACAAATGACTCGAGATTAGTTTAAAAATAGCTAAACATGTGTCCAAAATTACTCAAAATTGTCCAAAATGACCTGAAACTTGTTCCAAAACTGGATCTAAATGACTCAAAATCTGTATAAAGAAACTCAGAATTGTTCATAATGACTTTAAAAATGTCCAAAATGACTCAAAATGTGTCAACAGTGACTTAAAATTGTCCAACATGACAATAATGACTAATTATTAGCTCTTGAAAACAGAAAAAAAGGGGATAAATTCCACACAAGGGTGGTGTTGTGGCTCCTGAAAGTTCCTCTAAGTGTAAATCTATGGATGTTCCATGTTTACGACTAAAATATAGTGTTTGCTCGACATTTACTAACTTTTGAGGCTCTAACATCAGTAGAATCTGATGTGTGGCAAGACAAGAGTCAAGTTTTCTCCTATTCTGAGTTGAGAGCTGCCCTAAATGAGCTAAAACTGTCCAAGATGACATGAAACGTGTAAAAAATAAAAACAGAAGACTCAAGATTAGTTTAAAATAGCTAAAAATGTGTCCAAAATGACTCAAAATTATCCAAAATGACCTGAAATTTGCTTAAAATAGCATGAAACTGGATCTAAATGATTCAAAATCTGTATAAAAATGACTCAAAATTATTCAAAATGAATCAAAATGGTCCAAAATGACTCAAAATGTGTCAACAGTGACTTAAAATTGTCCAAAATGACAATAATGACTAATTATTAGCTCTTGAAAACAGAAAAAAAGGGGATAAATTCCACACAAGGGTGGTGTTGTGGCCCCAGAAAGTCCCTGTACGTGTAAATCTATGGATGTTTCCATGTTTACAACTAAAATATAGTGTTTGGTCGACATTTCACCAACTTTAGAGGCTCTAACATCAGTAGAATCTGATGTGAGGCAAATACGGATTGTTCCTATTATGAGTTGAAACATGACCAAAAACTGTCCAAGACAACTCGAAACGGGTTAAAAATAAAAACAAAAGACTCAAGATTAGCTTAAAATAGGAAAAAATGTGTCCAAAATGACTCAAAATGGTCTAAACGTGCTTAGAAT
>NW_007578143.1:315644-320547 GCF_000690725.1 Stegastes partitus | reverse complement strand
GTAGAACCGTCGGTAGGAACCTGAACCTGGTCTTCATTGGAGTCTAAACGTCGTCATTATACCTGCAGAGCTCCAAGCTGCTCCCACAGAAGAATAAATCTCAATTCCAGCTGGTTAAAAACTCCGCAGCAGAAACACGACAGCGGGTCTAAAGCTCGGCTCTGGTTTGGTGTCGGCGCTGGAATTGATTTTCGGACCTTTTATTGGTTTATGAAGCTCTGGACGGACTCGGTGGATCCGATTTGTCACCACTTATTGCTTTTATCCGGTGAACTCTGGAGCCCTCAGGTGTTCTGGCTTCATTTAAACCCAAAGTCAGAACAAACGGCCAGAGTGAGGCGGCGTGTGATTATTATGGTCTGTAGGACGGGATGTGAAGGTCTGAGCAGCAGAGGACGCTTTGAAAAAAGCAATTCAAGACCAAAGTTTAAAACCAAATAAACACCTTTACAGTAAATTAACAAAACAGGAATCATCAGGAAAATAACTACTAAGAAATTATTTACTATCTTTCAAGGGTAAATGTAAAAAATAACGTTAATATCTATACAATAAGAACATTTTTTTGAGTTAAATACAGTAAAAAAAAAAAAAAGTTCTTTATTGTGATTTTATTAGATATTATCTGTAATTTAAAAACACTTGGAAAACTTGGAAAACAACATTTTTTTTAAAATATCATTATAACAAATATAATCAAATAGCTATAAAACAACTAGATTTTTGCTTTTTTAAATATTAAAAAATACTAAATTCATTATCTGTAATTCTACAAAATTGGAAAATGTTGTCCTAATATTGATAATTTTTCATTTAAATTGTTATAAAATATGTTAAAAACAACAACCAACACAAAAAATATTCTGCTGATCTAAATACAGTTTTTAAAAAAAGTCTAATTTTATGGTCAAACATGTAAAATGACAAATTACTATTTTACTAAGGTGAGATTTAAAAAAAAAATTCTTTACAGTTATGGCCTTTCTTCTTCTTTTTTTTTCCAGTTATAATTTGTACATTTCTACTTTTTATTCTATGATGTTAGGAAATTTATCTGCAATTTAACAAAACTGATATTTTTTTTTTTTTTTGGAAGATTTACATACAATAAAAAAAAAGTGTAATTTTCCAGTGAAAAACAAATGACTATTTATAAAAAATACACTATTTGATTTGGACATTATTTAAATCTTTTTCCTTTTATGTCAACATGTTAATTAGTGCTTGTTTTAACGTGATTTATTATTAATAATACTTATTATTACAGCTAGAAATTATCTGCAATTTAACAAAACTGTGAAAAATCTGTAAAAAACCTTAAAATGATCAAAACATTCTGTTAAAAACTGTTTAAAACACATTTTTCTTACAGCATAGTGACACTTAACCTGATAAATTCCACTGTTTTAGTCGGTTCAGGCCACATTAACGCAGAACTTCCCCTCAGAGTCACACATTCATACCAGGACGTCAGACTGGAGCTCCACAGAGACGAGCGCTGCTGGAGGCTGCGAGCTCCAATCGGATGCTGAGACCTCAGAGTGTCGGCGGAGGGAGGACGTCCTCGGATCATCCAGCTGTGAGGAGAGCGGCGGCGGGGGGGCTGTCTGGAGATGAGCGGAGGGAGAACGGAGGTCTGTGGGAAGAGCTGAGCTTGTGCTTGTGTCCCAGATGGAGCAGAGACGGGAGCTGGCGCCGCTGTGCTGCTGCTGGATCCTCTTCAACTCCGGTGAGCTCCAAAAAAAAAACCCTCCAAACCCTCACAGCCGCTCCTCATGAGCACAAGACTTCACCTGATCTAGACTGAAAACCTCCACAGACGCTCCTGCAGCCACTTTCTGCTCCTCACGCTGATTTTATGGACTTTATGAGCTCTTTAAATCCTGAATAGTTCTTAGAATTAATCTGGTTTGAATCCAGAATAAAGCTGCATGTTGTTGCTTTCATTTATATTTTATCAGAAACAAGAACATCTGGACAATTACTGATTTTTTATTGATCTCACAGTTATTTTTCTTCTATTATTATTAAAGATTTATCAATTTCTATGGGCTCAGTTTAAAAAACAGGTGTTTGCATGCATCTTCTGCAACTTCATAGTGATTTTATGATTTAATTCCTGTTAATATAGGAGCTACACACTCATTTATTGCATCCTGAGACATTTTTTTAATGTTATTTTCAATTTATTGGAAGCAAATGGAAGAAAAATCTACTTATTATGTCCTGGTAGCGTCACTGAAACAGGCGTAATGAAGAAAACAAGCATCTACATGTGGTTTTAATGCAAATAATCAGTGGTTTTATATTACTGGGCTCCTGGATTTCTAATATTAATACAAACTGTAGTAGCTAAATAATCATTTATTGCATTCTGAGACATTTTTAAGAGATTTTTTTTCACTTTATTTCCAATTTACTGTAAGATAAAGGAAGAGAAAGCTTACAGCTGAAGTCTTGTGGTGTCATCTACACTTTATAATTATTTTTTTAAGGGCGTAAACAGTTAAAAAGCACAATAAAGGTGCACTCAGTAGTAGCTTTGTGGTGTTTTTACAATATTTGACTTATTGTTTTTATTCCTTCTCTTGTATTTTATATTATAGGAGCTTGATAATCATTTATTGTGATGCTCTTTGGGTGAATTTATGAATTATTTTAATTATTATTAGTGATTTTCAGTGTTTTTCTGTATTTAGTTCATGTGTTTCCAATATTACATGTATTTAGTTTTTATTTCTTTTACAGAGAGAGAGCAGTTTGGATTATCAGGCTCCTAAAACAATCTTCTAGTGGATTTATTGATGATTTTCAGCTAATTAAAAATTAATATTTTCAATTTATTAGAAGCCAATGAAAGAGTTTTATTCTTATAGTGTTCAAGTGATGTCGTCTAAAATTTATGCTTTTTTTTTTTTTTTTTTCACTCAACTGACAAAACGTCAGAAGAAATTTTCTCCTAAAAGTGTTTTTATCATATTTGGCTCCTGGTTTGTCCAACATTTCATTTCTCCTCTTGTGTTAAATACTATTGCAGCTCAATAATAATTCATGGTGCTCCTCGAGGCGTTCTCTGATCTTATGGTGGATTTATTTAATTCTACTTCTCCTCTCGTATTATATTCTATAGCAGCTCATTTACTGTGTTTCTGGAGGCTTGTTTCAGTCGCTGGTAGCAATCTTATAATAGATTTATAAATTATCCTCAATTTATTTTGGAAATTATTTTCAATTTTGAACAAGATAATGGAAGAAAAATCTTATAGTTATAATCATCTAACAGTTAGTGTGACGGTATAAACAGAAAAGAAACACTTGATCAGTGGGTTTATTATATTTTACTCGTCTTTTTAGGCATTTTTTCTTCTTCTGTTGTAATTAATGCTGAATGCACATGTTCAGGAGTCATTTTTAGACTCGATATTGTTGTAAATTTATGAATTGAGAAGAATATGTTCAAGTTGTTTTAAATCAGTGGAGGAGAAAAGTATAAACTGGCTTTTTCGTGTGGAAAAAAAGACATTAAAACACATTTTTCTTTCATTTAACAAACTAATCTACACAGAATTATAGATAATAATATGATATTTTGTATTGTTGCATCTAATTTTAGGAAATTATTTGTCTGAAATGTATTTTATATGAAACTTTCCTCTATGAAATTTAAAAAAAAACAAGTCTTGGAAAAATTACAATAGATTCATGAATGTATTTTAGCAGCTTTTATGCCAGAAAATTTAAGTTTTTCTCCTTTTTTAGTTCAACTTTTTAATGCAATTTTACACTATACATATAAATTCACTGCATGTTTTTGTCATTTTACTGATATCTTTATAAAATCTGTAAAATCACTCCTTTTTTTTAACAGTTTAGTTTAAATTCCGACACTTTCTGTTGATTTTAGTTGCAGGATGTCACGTTGAGCTTCACTAAATTCCATCATTTAACCTCTTTGATGCAAACAAACTGAAACGCGTCGACGTTTCTCTGCAGCTGAGCATGCTGCTGTAAACACGACGCCTCAGCAGCAGCAGCGAGGTGAGATGATCTTTGTGCCGAATCCTGGGACACAAACGCTTCCTCCTCGGCTGGCAGAGCCTCACCTGAGACATCACTTTTGTCGGTTATAAATAGACAATATAATCACATAAACTGGCATTACGCGCACATTTGCACAGTTTGTGCTCTTGGCTCTCTGTTTCTTGCTCTGGCTAATCCCAAATTGCTTGCTGGTGATGCCAAGTTGCTCGCTGGAGTTCAAAGCCGTGTGCTCACAGAGAGAACGAGAGAGAAAGAGGGTTGCCGGTGACAGGCTGAACAGAAAAGGAAGACGTTTCACCACAAGACAACCCAAAGCACATCTGATACAGAAGGTCAAACACCAGGAGTTAAAGCAGTTTGTTCCAGGCATGAAATTATCGCCTCCGATGACACTGAGCTTTACACCAAGTTCAATTACCCCTAATGGTTTGTGTGTAACATAAAAAGAAATCAAAGTGCACTAGATCAAATCCTGCAGCCCTAATCGGTGGAGTTTTATGAACAGTAAAGTTCTGGTAATTGCTTTTCTCCGGAGAGTGGGTACAGTATCTCAGCTGTAATGGCTTCGAGGTTTTTTGGGCGGAGGAAAAAAAGTGGAGACGAGTCCTTTAAAAACGCCGCAGGGAGAGAAAAGGTGAGGAGATAAATCAAGAGACACCTCGGGAAAGAAAAGAGGAGTGAAAGTGCTGAAGAGAGCAGAACGTCTGTGAGGAGTTTCAGGTCGTGGTAACCCCAAGAGAGGCCGAATGGACTTCTCTCTTTTTTCTTGGTTCTGTAGTTTTCAAGAATCGAAAAAGAGAAGTGGAGTTATCTTAGAGGAAGTTCTCGGGAAGAGAGCGAATATTTAGAAGATTTTGTTCCA
>NW_007578143.1:310037-313725 GCF_000690725.1 Stegastes partitus | reverse complement strand
CCCTCCCACAAACATGTTGAGGTTAATTGGTGATTCTAAATTGTCCGTAGGTGTCAATGTGAGTGTGCTTGGTTGTCTGTCTCTAAGTGTAGCCCTGTGATAGACTGGTGACCTGTCCAGGTGAACCTGCCTTCGCCTGAAGTCAGCTGGGATAGGCTCCAGCCCCCCAAGACCCCAATGAGGATTAAGTGGTGTATAGATAATAGATGGATGGATGTTGGGAGAACATTATTTGGTCAGATGAGACCAACATAAACTTGTTGGGCTCAGATGGAGTCCAGCATGTTTGGTGTGAACTTATAGTCCTGACAGTGAAGCATGGAGGTGGCCGTCTGATTTGTAGACTATATTTGTAGATGCACCGTTAACGTCTGTGGATAAACCAAAACACTGTTTGACTAGATAACTCCCAGTCTGTAGAGGCTTGAAGAATATTCCAGCAGGAGAACCAAACTCATGCAAGAGTTTCTATAGAAAAAAAAAACTGACTTGGACAAGCATGTGTCCTGACTTAAGTCTAATAGAAAACCGTTTGGGTGTTTTAGAGAGAAAGGAAAAGGAGCTCATCTCCTCCAGCAAAGAGCTGCAGATTAATGATGTAATTAAAGTAAACGTGAACAGGCAAAGTTCTTAATTTTTCGTCAGAGCAAACAGCCTACTGTTTAAGACATGATGCAGGTATGGAGAGGTGATCAAATTTAAAATCCTCTGACATGTATTGATGCTGAACTCACTTCTGTCGTGTCATTTAGGTTGTTTCTATGCAGATTAACAAGAATCCTGCATGCTGCAAACGTAAAATTTAAATCATTTAAACGAGGAACACTTCGGACGATTATTAATTAATGAGGAGGGAAATCTTATTTTAAGTCGTGTTTCCTTTCGGCTAAAGAACTCTGTGAGCCCCACGAGACTTGAAAACACACTGGCGAAGGTAAAGATAATGAGCGTTTTGGAGGATGTGAAACACGCTGAAGGACGCGCACTCTGTTCCCAATCAGAGCCGACGGAATCTGTGTAGGTGGAGATGGAAATAATCTGTAGTGATCAATTACCTGCTTGATCCATAACAACGTCCTCGTCGGCTGAGGAGCGCATAAACAGCGAAGGTCACCGACGTGGAGCCCAGCAGCCCGACGACGCCACAGCATTTCTGCATTTCCCTGCATATCAATGGGTGATACATGCAAATTATCCTGTTGAATAAATGACCCCGATTCTATTGCGGCTGTACAGCAGCGTTGCATCACGCAGTTTTAGTCAAGTTTCCTCCCCTCGGGGCCTCGAGGAAGTATTCGCTCTGAAATTTGTCTGGATGGAGACGAAACTTTCTCCTCCTTCAGCATGTTGTTGAAAGCAGCTTGCATCATGAATACGTTGGAGTTAACATTCACTGATCAATAATTAAGCGCAGCCTGTGTGAACGGGCATCGCTTCAGGTTTATTGATTCACCTTCTGAGGCTGAGAACTAATGAGATGAAGACTGCTGAATAACATCAGCACTTCTGAATCCAGATGATACACCTCNTGGTTCTGTAGTTTTCAAGAATCGAAAAAGAGAAGTGGAGTTATCTTAGAGGAAGTTCTCGGGAAGAGAGCGAATATTTAGAAGATTTTGTTCCAGTTTCTACGCTGCGAACGAAAGCTAGAAGCAGTCGTTGTTTGCCGTCCAACTTGCAACCAACCCCAACACCTTCCTTCCTGTTCCTCCAGAAGGGGTCTTGGCAGGGCCGGTCCTGACCAATTTGGTGCCCCAGGCAAGATTGTAGTTTGCGCCCCGAGCATCACAGTGAATTTCACTCCTAATTTCCATACAGTAACACAAACTGTATGCATGTATTCAAGCTTTATTTAAGTATAAACAACACACTAAATGAAACTGAAGAAACAAGTCTTTGCGACACTCCCTGGCTAACTGACATGTATTCAGGCGAATATTTAACCACAAGCGCCGATGTAGGTCCTCTACCGTCGTCTTCAGACGTTAGCGAAGACGGTTCGCTAACGTCTTAGCTGCTAACGTTAGCAGCTAACGTCTTTGCTGCTAACGTTAGCAGCTAAGATGCTAACGTAACGTCTTTGCTCCGAACGTTAGCAGCTAAGACGCTAACGTTTTCGCTAACGTCTTCGCTGCTAGCGTTAGCAGCTAAGACGCTAACGTAACGTCTTTGCTGCTAACGGTAGAGAAACTGCATCGGCGCTTGTTGATAAATACTTGCCTGAATACATGTCAGTTAGCCTGGCAAGCTTGTGGCGCCCCCCGTGGATGTCGGCGCCCTTAGCATTTGCCTATACTGCCTATGCCTAGGACCGACTCTGGGCCTTGGTCTTAGAGTTCTTGGGCAAACAGCTGCATCCCCATCGTTGTCGGTTCAGTGGAGTCATTCAGAGTCAAATGTGGTTTCTTTTAGGTGTTGGAATCCACAAAGATGACCTTTTGTTTATGTTTGTGATGTTGAAGGACGGGATGTCAAGTTGCTGAACGGCGTTTCATCGTCTTAGTACATATACTCAAGGCAATGACAATGAAGTAGAGGAACGGTTTACAGTTTGGTCTCCCTTTTGCTTCCTGTGCACAGAGAGCATGACTAGCGTTAGCAAACACTTACGTAGACCGATTCAAATGTAGCATCTCCCTGTTTTTTTGTTGCGTCAGTGCTGGCTGAAGACTGGAGTCGGGTCCACACCGAGGACGAGCTCTTCAGGAGTCTGTTCGGAGGCTACAGCAAGTGGACTCGTCCGGCGCAGAACATCACGGACGTCGTCATCGTCAAGTTCGGCCTCTCGATCGCGCAGCTGATAGATGTGGTTAGATCACACGCACACAACATACACAACAAATTAGACTGAATCAACACGTAAACTCATAAGGAGTTGATCTCTCACAGTAATACACACTAGACTTCACTCACTGTGTCAGTTTTTACTCCAAAATAGGACGAGAAAAACCAGATGATGACGACCAACGTGTGGCTGAAACAGGTGAACGAAGCAAAGACATATAAACTGAAGGGTTTGTGTCTTAAAACCGGCTTACCTGTTGTGTATTTGTTGACAGGAATGGACTGACTACAAGCTGCAGTGGAGTCCCTCCGACTACGACAACGTGACGTCCATCAGAGTTCCCTCCGAGCTCATCTGGGTGCCCGACATCGTGCTGTACAACAAGTATGAAAAACTATCACCATCTTTTCACAAATTTAAGGGACCACAAATAGAAACACTAAACAATATCAACCAAATACTTTAGGATTTAACATTTTGAAGCCTCACAGTAGAAACTCAGTGCAACAAACACAAACATGAAGGCACCTGTGACTTCCAATCAGCCTAATTGGATAAACATGGTTCTAAAACGAGCTGGAACATCAGAACTTCCTCAGTTTTCTGTATGTCTGCATCCATATGGAAAATAATAGAACAGACGAACTGGGAAACATGATGGATGCAAGAAGATCAGTGAGCAAATAAAAATCAGTCAAAGCAGTAATCAGGAGGTGTAGAAGGAGCCATAGTGCCACTAATCAGGGCTGCAGGGGGTCGTCCTCCTAAAAAACACAGACGGCAGCTGATTGAGACTTGGTACAGAGGTTATGAATGGAAATCAGAGTCTCTGTGAAGCTCAGACAGCGTGACAGATGTTTCCATATATCAACATTAGGACAGTTGCTTTTTGTTGATCACAAA
>NW_007578143.1:295632-307173 GCF_000690725.1 Stegastes partitus | reverse complement strand
CATTTTCCGCTGCAGTGCTGATGGAGAGTTCGCCGTCACCCACATGACCAAGGCCCAGCTCTTCCACACCGGCCGGGTTCGCTGGGTGCCTCCGGCCATCTACAAGTCGTCCTGCTCCATCGACGTCACCTTCTTCCCGTTTGACCAGCAGAGCTGCAAGATGAAGTTCGGCTCGTGGACGTACGACCGGGCCAAGATCGACCTGGAGCCCTTTGAGAACACCGTGGACCTGAAGGTGGGAACAGATCCTCCTGCTTCTCGCTTTTCTCTGGTCTCATCACAGCCGGTGTCTCTGCTCGGCTGAGATTTCTGCTGCTGCTCTTATCTGAGCTTCACATGTGCTCTGTTTCAGTTGTGCCAGCTCACGTTTTAATTAACTGTGTTTCCCGGCATCGTGTTGCACTGCGGCGTCAAGAGCTGCAGAAAACTAAATTCAAATGAGAGTTTTCAAGATCAGCAAAAGAGAGTAAAATTCTGCAGACGTGGAGGTTTTCTTAAACCACCTAAACCCCAAAACCTGCCAGTGGGTTTGAAAGGCATGTTGTCTTTTAAATGCAAAAATGACACCATGTAACAGAAGGAACTACAAGATTATCAACCGTCTGATGATCCTTCAACGACTCATCTATGACTTCAGGTTCCGTCTGAAAAATGATTCACTTTCATTCAATGTGTCTCATTTTAAAAACTGACAAAAAATAAAGAGTTTATTCGAACCAGATTCTATAAAAAACAAAAAATGTAACGCTTGTCACTGCAGCTGTGAAGGTATCAGTGACTCAGCTGCGACCAAGAGTTTCATGGCAAAAATTCTGGCAGTTTCTGGCTGACCTGCAGGCTGAACACACGGCAAGCAAGGCAATGTTCCTACAATGTTTCCCAAATGGTGAAGCGAAAAACGTCCATCTATTGTTATCACCTAACATTGTTTTGTAGAAGAAGTTTCTCAACAGCAACGTCCCCAAAACATCCTGAAGAATGTTACAGGTAAAGTGTTCTACCTTTGTTAAGGTGTCGAATTACAGGAATGTTTTATGAAATCATGTGACACCTCGAATACAAAGGTTGATTTGTTTTTTTATCATGTGACATAATCGAACAACATCGTCTAAACACTCTCTAAATGTTAAAGTGTTCTGTCTTAGTTCAGTTTTAACCCCACAGGAAATATCCCTGAAACACTCTACCTAGTATTAGAACTTGTTGGTAATGTTGTAGGAACACTTCCTGCTTGGAGGTTAAGTTGGCCATCTTTGAAGTAGCAATGGTGCATCAGCCGGGAACCATGAACGTCTGCAGCAAATTACAAAAGATCCTTAGTGTGGTGGTTGAAATGGTGAGTAAACAAAGTATACCTTCTAGGGTTAGTGGGGCAGTGGACGTTTGTCATCTCTGTGGGCACCTACAATACCAAGAACTTCACAGGAACATTATTTGAGATATCTCTTAAACATCCTGTCTAGTATTAGAACTTGCAGGTAACTTTAGCCAGTGTTGTGGGATTCATGTGGTAATCTTTAATGTCGCTATGGTACATCACCTGGGAACCATGAATGTCTGAAGGATCCATGAGTGTTAAGTGGTAACTAAACAAAGTATACCTTCTCGGACTACTGGGACAGCGGAGAGTTGGCGATCGTCAACACCGTGGGAACCTACAACATCAAGAACCTGATAGGAACATTAGTTGACATATCCTTAAAACATTCTGTCTCCTATTAGAGATTGTAGGTAACACTAGCCAATGTTGTAGGAACATTTCCTGCTTGGAGTAAAGCTGGCAATCTTTAAAGTAGTCGGGAACCATAAATGTCTGAAGGATCCATGAGTGTTAGGTGGTAACTGAACTAAGTAGACCTTCTAGGACTACTGGGAGATTGAAGAGTTGGCGATCGTCAACACTGTGGGAACCTACAACACCAAGACCCTGATAGAAACATTAGTTGACATATCCTTAAAACATTCTGTCTCCTATTAGAACCTGTAGGTAACACTAGCCAATGTTGTAGGAACATTTCATGCTTGGAGTAAAGTTGTCAATCTTTAAGTAGCCAGGAACCATAAATGTCTGAAGGCTCCATGAGTGTGGTGGTCAAACTGGTAACGTGTAGTATACCTTCTAGGACTACTGGGAGAGCGGAGAGTGGGCGATCGTCAACGCCGTGGGAACCTACAACACCAAGAAGTACGACTGCTGCCACGAGATCTACCCCGACATCACGTACTACTTCGTGATCCGCCGCCTGCCGCTGTTCTACACCATCAACCTGATCATCCCCTGCCTGCTCATCTCCTGCCTCACCGTCCTGGTCTTCTACCTGCCGTCCGACTGCGGCGAGAAGATCACGCTGTGCATCTCGGTGCTGCTGTCGCTCACCGTCTTCCTGCTGCTCATCACCGAGATCATCCCGTCCACCTCGCTGGTCATCCCGCTCATCGGCGAGTACCTGCTCTTCACCATGATCTTCGTCACGCTGTCCATCATCATCACCGTGTTCGTGCTGAACGTGCACCACCGCTCGCCGCAGACCCACTCCATGCCCAGGTGGGTGCGCCGGTGCTTCCTGTCGGCGGTGCCACGGTGGCTGTGCATGAAGCGACCACACCACGACCTGAGGCCTGGCAGGTGAGGAAACAACGAGGGGTTTGTACTGAGTTCTACCATCCCAGAATAATCACTCACTGTTTTCTGTGCAGGTTCGTCCTGTTGTGACGATGAACAAGCTGAAAAAACTCAAGTTAAATGGAATAAAGTAAACAGACAGAAAATAGATGTTTTAGGTTCAGATCGTACGATGTTATTAATTCTACAAATTTACGTGTCTCAATAAATATTAATGTTAAGACCCTACATTATTATATATTAATTTCATTACAAATTTGGTTCAGACTCAATATTACATTTTCTGTATAATACAAAATTACCAGATGAATTTAAATACTGAGGTTAGGACTTTAGAATATTACATGTTATACAAATGTGCAACTAATTTAAATATTAAGGTTATATAGATACAAACAGTTGGCCATATTTTACAGAGAAATATGTATATTAATGGTAAATTTATTTTTGGAAGTGTTGTTTTGCTTATTTTCCCTGTTTTGTTAAATTAAAGATAACTAGTAAAATCAAATTAAAAAGTTTGAATTAACAATTTAAAAAAAACAAAAACTGTAGATGTGGTCCACATCAGAAATTTAGATTTTTAGAAACAATAATTTGTTCTTTTACAACCATAAAGTTACACTGTTTTATTGTATTAAATCAGCTAAAAAGTCAGTATTTTACAGATATTTTCACCATTTTTACAGTTGAAGTGAATGCACAGTGAATGCTACAATATTTAACTACTTGTAATGTATTTTTCTGGTTGACTTTCATTTTTGTTTTTTTGATTTCCACATGATGCTTTGTTAGAAAAGTACGTTATATTATTTCTATTGATGTTTTATTTTAAAGGTCCATATCGATGAATGTTCTGCTTGTTTTTATTGTTCCTATAACTCACTTGATTTCTCAGGCGGAGGCCCCTGACTGATAAACTCCTCGCCGTCCGGACGCCGGGCCCCTGCCACTGCACCTCCACCTGGATCACTCAGGAGTCCGACATCGATCTCCATGGTTACCAGGAGGACTGCCACCAGCTCGCCTCCTTGGAGCCCGGAGGTGAGACCACCTGCTCTGACCTCCATCCACACACGGAGGACTTTTCGAGGTTTGGGTTGAAGCTCGCCGGTCGGTCGAGCATCTCCTCTCCACCCTCTCCTCGCTCTCTGGGCTACACCCTCCTCCCACAGAGACGCTCAACGCTCAGCCTGGACTGGGACACCCCTCCCGTGGAACATGGTTTGATCCAGAGCCCCTCGGCCTCGGTGCTCTCTCCTGCGGTGATGTCGGCCCTGGAGGGGGTGACCTACATTGCAGAGCATCTGAAAGCAGAAGACGCAGACTTTTCGGTAAGTGTGGCCCCTTTTGGTGATTTGTTCTCAATACTAGCATGTATTTTACAGATTTCTAGACATTTACAGCCTCCTCTTTGGTTTTATGTTCCTGCAGGTGAAGGAGGACTGGAAGTACGTCGCCATGGTTGTGGACCGGATCTTCCTGTGGATGTTCATCATAGTGTGTCTGCTGGGGACCATTGGACTCTTCCTGCCTCCGTGGCTCTCTGGGATGATTTAAAACCAAAATGGATATTACATTCATATGACTAAAAATCTATTTAATAAATAAAATAATCGGATAAGGTGGACAGGCATGTCCTGGAAGCATGGAATGAGAGACTTCTATCAAACAGTGAAACTTACTTTTTAGCTTCCCACAACAGAAAACAACATATTTGACATTTCCTTTAAAAAAGTATTCACCCCCTTTTGGAAGTCTTCCCCTTTTATTGCTTTGAATCATAATCATGTTATTTGGCTTTTATGAAAAGAAAATGCAAAAAAGGACTGTTTCATGTCAAAGTGAAAACAGATTTCTACAAAGTAAGACAAATAATTAAAAATATGAAAAGTAAACTACATGAACACATAAGTAGTCACCCCCTTTAAAGTAAGGCATGTGGGAGAATATGAAGTCAACCGAAAGAAGAATCTTTGGTCTGATGACATCAAAATGGAGCTTTTCTTGGCCGTGCAACAAGTAGATAGGTTTAGCAAACACCAAACACTGCACATCATCGCATACACACCATAAACACACCATGGTGAAGCACGGTGGTGGCATCACGATGCAAGCATGGTGGTGGCATCATCATGATGTGAAGCACGGTGGTGGCAGCATCATGATGAAGCACGGTGGTGGCAGCATCATGATGAAGCACGGTGGTGGCATCATCATGATGTGAAGCACGGTGGTGGCAGCATCATGATATTTGGAAGCTTCTCGGCAGCAGACCCTGGAAGATCTTGTAAAGATGGAGGTTAAAATAAATGAGCATCATTCAAAGTTGAAAAGCAATAAAAGGAAATAACTTCCAAGGCGGTTGATACTTTTTATAGGCAGCGTGCATAGAAGAGTACAAAAACGGCTTAAATTAATAATCAATCATGTCATTTCTGTCACATCTTTAATTTTTTTATTTAGTAAATGCACAATAAAAATTCAAAAATATACTCAATTTAAAAAAAGGGGAGAAAATAGTAAAACAATCACTTTTAAGAAGTTGGTATTTTTGCTCAATAAACAACTCAAATAATTAATTTAGAATTGTTGCTGATTAAATTCACTAATTGACTAATTGTTTTAACTCTTGTGCTGAATTCAGGGTTCAAAATGCACAAAAAAAAAACAATTATCGCTGATTTAAAAGTTTGATATTTTTAAATAAATCTTAATTTGTGTGATTTGGAATCTTCCAGTTTTCTTTTTTTTGTTGGTTTCCGATGAATATGTGAGTTTTTACTTGAAATAAAGAGAAAGAGAATTTGTCCCTCGTGGCATCGGTTTGCTTACTGGTGATGTCTAAAAAAAAAAAAGCCCAGCAGTGGATACTCACAGAGGGGAAAAGACGGAAGCTTAAAGACTGACAGCAGCAGAGAAGAGAGAAAAATATCTGATGTAACATTTGCTACTAAGACGAGGTGAGAGGATTCTAACAGTGACGAGAAAACAGCACATTTATGTCATATGAGGGATCAAAATCTAAATTCTGTACTGAAGCAGAGAAGAACTAAAGTGAAATGTGATGTGCATGAGAGAGAAGAAACTGTTCCTTAATATGTGAGTATTAAGGCTAATTAAGCTGAATGAAAGTGGCTGTCAATCAATAGCTTCTCTCCAGCTATCCTGTCTTCTTCATTAAAAATAATTAATTTGATGTATTGAGGTCAAAAATAGAGCACTGCGCAATCTCACATCTTAAGCACAAGGTAACTGGACTTCTTCTGTGGTTCCTGATCCAAGAAGGTTCCTCAGTTCTAACCGACCAGTGGAGTCCGAAGTATTTATCATCATCCCAGAAATACATGACTCATGAGTTAATGTTGGTGGAGCTACGTCTGGAAAGATGCCTCAAGGGGTAAATGGTGGTGAAACTGCCTGAGGAGGGATGGTGCAAGTTGTTAATTATGGTTAAACTGCCTGGGGAAGGAAGACTTGATGTGTTAGTGTTGGTTTGAGAATTCAAAAATTGAAGGTGTTATTGGTAGAACTGCCTGATGGAGGGGGAGTCAAGCTGTCAGTGGTGAGGAAATTGTGTCGGAAGGTTTGATTCAATGTGGTAACGGTGGAGAAAACATCCCGGAACGGAGTAAATCAAGATGTTAATGATGGGGATATTGTCTAGGGAGGGAGCTAAGGTGTTATGGGTGGAGAAACTGCCCGGAAAGGGTTAATCAAGGTGTCAGATACAGTAAAACTGTCTGGGGAGGGGTGAGTTGAGTTGGTAATGGTGGTAAAAGTACCCGATGGGGGATGACTCTTGGTGGTAATAGTGGTGAAACTGCATGGGGACGGTTGACTGAAGGTGTTAATGGGGGTATAACTACTTCAGGATGTGTGATTCGAGGCATTAATGATGGTAAAATTGTCTTAGGAGGGACGACTCCATGTGTTAATGGTGGTGAAACTGCCTGAGGGATGGTGCAAGTTGTTAATCCTGATGAAACCATCTGGGGAAGGATGACTCAAGCTGTCAGCGGTGGGGAAATAGCCTTGGAAGGGTTAATTTAATGTGGTAATGGTGGAGAAACTGCCTGGAGAGAGGTGAGTCAAGGTGTTAATGATGCTGACACTGCCCAGAAAGGGGAGAATGAAGGCGTCAATCATAGTAAACCTGCCTGGGGAGGAGTGAGTTGGGTTGGTGATGGTGGTAAAAGTACCTGGTAAGGGATGACTCTTGGTATTTATGGGAATGAAGCTGCTCTGGTAGTGGTAAATCAAGGTGTTAATGGTAGTGAAACTACTTCAGGATGTGTGATTCAAGGCGTTAATGATGGTAAATTTGTCTTAGGAGGGACGACTCAGTGTGTTCATGGTGGTGAAACTGCCTGAGGGATGGTGCAAGTTGTTAATCCTGATGAAACCATCTGGGGAAGGATGACTCAAGCTGTCAGCGGTGGGGAAATAGCCTTGGAAGGGTTAATTTAATGTGGTAATGGTGGAGAAACTGCCTGGAGAGAGGTGAGTCAAGGTGTTAATGATGCTGACATTGTCTAGGGAGGGAGCTAAGGTGTTGCTGGTGGAGATACTGCCCAGAAAAGGGTGAATCAAGCTGTCAGTGGCAATAAAACTGCCTGGGGATGGTGAGTTGAGTTGATAATGGTGGCAAAAGTACCTGATGAGGGATGACTCATGGTGTTAATGGTGGTGAAGCTGCTCTGGGTGTGGTAAATCCAGGTTTTAAGGTGGTGAAACTGTCTTCGGAGGAATAACTCAGGGTGTTAATGATGGTAAACTGTCTGAGGATGGATGGCTTAAGGCGTGAACATTGGAGGAACTGAGTGGTGAGGGGGTGAATCAAGCTGTCAGCGATGGTGAAACTATCTGGAATACGGTGAATTAAGGTGTGAGTGGTGGTGAGACTGCCTGAGGAAAGAAGACTGAAGGTGTTAATGGGAGATGGTGCCAAGTATTAATGATGATAAAACTGCTAAGGGAGGGATGTCTCGCAGCATTAATGATGGTAAAACTGTCTGTGGATGGACGATGTAAGGCGTGAACAGAAGTGAAACTGCATGAGGAGGGATGATTTAAGGGCTTAGTGTTGATAAAGCAGCCTGGGGAGGGATGGCTCAGGGTGTTAGTGGTGAAAGTGTCTTTGGATGGGAGGTTAGTGGTGGTGATATTATCTTAGGAGTGGTGACTCAGAGTGATGGTGAAACTGGCTGGGGAGAGCAATGTTATTAATTTTGTTATAGAAATTAAATTCTGCACTAGAATCTGCCAACAGATGGTTCGACTATCCACAGTATCCGACTGTTTCTTGAAATTCACGTCGCTGCTCAGGTTTGAAAAATGACTTTTTCATGGAGGCAGAAGTCTAAGAGACCAACATCTTAAATCCCAGACACAATAAACCATTTACTATCAAATGAAAGCATCTTGAATGTTTTGATGAACTGACCCTTTAAACTGTCTTTAAGCGATGCGTGTTCTGACCAGCAGGGTGCAGCAGCTTCACACATATTCAGAGGATTCAGAGGATCATCACAGGGATCCTCTGGGTTAACTCATGTGTTTGTTCTTGTATTTGTCTTTTTTGGATACGACTTTCTGATGAGGTACCATTTAGAAAGTGCTCATAAACTGCAAAAATGCAGAAAAAAAGAAGTGTTTTAATGACAAATGTGTTCCTAACTTGCGGTTAGAATGACAGTTTGATGCACTAGCGGAACAAATCAGAGCCGGGCCGGGGGCGGGGCAAAAGACCGGGCCCTTTAACCCCAAATAATAAAGCTCATGATAGCATCATTTTACAACATACACATGCCCGCAACAGCAGCGCTTACAAGCTTCTGCACCACGGAGATGTC
Organism: Stegastes partitus; assembly: GCF_000690725.1. Taxonomy (NCBI): domain Eukaryota; kingdom Metazoa; phylum Chordata; class Actinopteri; family Pomacentridae; genus Stegastes; species Stegastes partitus. The sequence goes on along the minus strand of NW_007578143.1, from coordinate 298,695 downwards.
ATTCTGAAGTCCATCAAACGGACATGAAGGATAACCAAGAGAACAACAACATGAGGCTACATGCTCACTGATAATAAAACAAATTCAGAGCAGTTCAGCACCACGGATAGCGGTTATTCTACAAGTTAAGCGGCTGGGCTGCTACGATTTACAACCACCAACAGTTTACAGCTAACTCACACATTGTGTGTAGTCATTGTAGTCCTCGCTGTGCTGGCAGTTCTGGCGGGCCTGAATCGCTGCCAACAAAAAAGTCTGGTTCATGTCCAGGACGATGAACAAAATATGTGTCCAGTTTCTGTAATCTGGCTTTTCCTGCTCTCTCTGTTCCCTTTCTTTTCACTTTGCTGCTCCACTTTTATGCTGATATGAAGCTCCACTCATGTTCACTTTGTCCGTAAAAATGCTCGACCGAGTTCGCAACCTGTTGACAAGCGACTGATGATGACGTTGGTGGACGACTGGTGACGAGTTTTACCCAGAATACACTTGGAGACAATATCAGCGATCAACTTGTAAATTTGCGCATCATAAAGTTTAATGTGAGCTAAAATAAAGCAATTCATGCAGTACAACATTTTATTCAATATTTTACACCTAGATCACTAAAGTCAGTCGGTCTTGTAAAATTTTTAGCAACCAATCCAGCCCCCCCTGAAGCTCCGCCCCTGGTTTGATGCATCAGTGTCTGCTTGGATGGGATGTTTTAATAATAACGTGTATATTCAGTTTCTAAAGGTATAAATGGAATTTGGTCAAACAATCCTTTAGAAGTTTCTCCCTAATCAGTAAAAGAGATAAAAACACAAACACAGTGTTGATCTAAAGGAGGACTTTATGCACTCTTTTTTGTTTTTAAATAAATGTCTTATAAGAAAGTAATAAGACTTCATAAAATAATTACAGCTTATACATTGTCTATGATGGGTGCCTTTAACATTTACATAAAAAAAGAAAATCTGACAGCAAGAGTGCAAAAAAAAAAAAACACATAAAAAAGTCAACATGTAAATTAATAGTTTTCCTGTGGTTTTACTTGATTTTATCTGTAATTTAACAAAACAAGGAAAATGTTTTGCTATTATTAAAATTAATAACATGCAGATTTCTTCTATCAAATAATGGCAAATATCTGAAAAATAATATTTTTATCTGATTAAAATATCTAAAATGTAAATTTCATTGTTAAATTATTAGTTTAAAAAAATACAATATTTTTAATAAATATTTTAAGTTTTTACCTGTTTTATTTATTTTTACGGTTAACATGTCAATGAACACTTTTTCGGCAATTTTAGTAGATATCTATCATTTAAGAAAACACGATTGCAATAAAATATGAGAATTTTCCAAATATTTTATTGAAAAGAAAAATTATGTTTATTTTAAAATGATGAATTATTTTTCCTGTTTTCTTTCTTTCTTGAGTAAAATTGCAGAAAAAAATGTTTTACTATGTCTAAAGTAGCTAAATATATAATTATTATTATTATTCTTATTATTATTATGTTAACTGATTTTTGGGTTATTTCTACATTTCTTAAACGTTACAATATTACAGCATTTTTTAATGTTTTTTTTTTTGGCACAGTAGCTCTCAGATTTACATTACATTTATATTTTATTTTATTTATTTATTTTAATTTTTGCCATATGTACTCCTTTGAATTGAGGCTCCTACCCAAATCCTCACTAGGAGTTTTGCGTATCACCTTTGAACCCTGGTGGAACCTGCATCAGTCATGTAACGGTGTTTTCAGAGCCGGCCGACACCAAACGCTCCACTCCCAACAGCAAAGTGTTGCTTCGTACGTGTCAGCTGCCTGCTGAATGATTTTCACTCCCATAAATAGTAGATCTTTGGTTTTTTTGTGCCGTAAATTTAGGGAATTTCCTAAAAAGGTCACACCACAGTGAAATTTGTGTTTGCCAACAATTCCTCCAAAGGAAGGAAAATGTCAGACATGCTTTCATCAACCAGCTGGTCAAAATCAAGGAAACTCCGCAGAGAATCAGATCCCGTTACCACATCAAAGTCTAATTCTGAGAAAACGAGCACCATCTGCTAATTGTGTGGCGGCTGAACGCTGCCGCTTGGTGCCAGCCGGCATCAGATGTGTTCGCTCACATCCCACGTGAAGGAAAACGGCGTTAAAAGTCACTAAAGTCAGTTACATGAGCTGTTCGGTTCTGACCAGCTTCAACCTGAACGTCAGAACACATCCGGGGTTCGACTCCAATGAGCCACGAACGCTGAGAGACAATCACTGCTCAACCTTCTAACATATGGACACTCATGAAGAAATTTGTGATATTTCAGCTCGACATGTGGAATACTGTCAGAGATTTTGTTCTTGTTATTATTTTAATTTGCCCGTCGACCAACTTTCAGCAGGTTTATTCAAAGTTGAGGCTGTTTGAACGACAATATCCCAGAAACTAATAAAGATTAAAGCCTGAAACTTGAACTATTGATTCAGAACAGTGGACATGTAGATCGAATAAAGTTGAAATAATAACACAAAGCTGTGATGAAAAGTCCAATTTTTAAAGCCCGAATTCTATTTACATGTTCTGAACAATGTGTAGCTGCATGTTACAGTAATACAAAATAAAATAAAACATTAAATCATCTCTGCAATCTGATGTCTGCAGGATGAAAACGAGAGAATAACGAGGCTGTTGTTACTCCAAGTTCCTTGAAATGATGCTAAGTTCAAGAGTAGTAAATGAAAATGCATAAAAAATACAACACATGCTGAAAAAAAAACAAAACTGGATGAATGGGTTACAGAGGAATCAGTTAGAAGGTCTTGTTTTAAAGTTTGGATTTGTTTTAGTGCGCTGTTCAGAGTCCTAATCGTGTGGAACTGACAACAAGTCCAGTCAACTGGTGTGATAATCTGGTTTCAAGCCTCGCATTCATGTGAACATAAAGACAGATTTCAACTAAGTTCTGTCAGTTAAAGCAAGAAAATCGAATGTGGATGCGTCTCAATCAGCCTCGCACATCTGGACGCTGCAATTCTACCCTGCTGAGCAGCATCCTCAAACCATGATGCT
>NW_007578143.1:287929-293536 GCF_000690725.1 Stegastes partitus | reverse complement strand
TCCTGGTGGCTCTCCTCACTCGTCTATTTGTAACATTTCATTCTGAGGACAACCTGCAGATTTCCACATTTTCCATATTGCTGCTTTTCCCAAGTGATGATTTCGCGGAACTTCAGTTACTTGGAAATGTTCTTGCGTCACCCCCCCGACTTGTGGCTTCCAGTAACCTTCTGACAGGATGACCTGGGGCGTCGATGCATCTCCGTGGTGCAGTCGTAACCAGAAGCACTGATTCACCAGTGACTCATCTAGTGTTTAAAAGCAATAAAAAGGCAAAATTTCCGAAAGGGATGACTGCTTCCCACAGGGGCTGTAGAGCCATCATTACTACAAGGATGTGAAGGTGGAGCAGTGGTGGCGTTCCCCCGCCGTCCAGAAACTGGAGGCTTTTGTTCACTTCTACACCAACCGAGGTCTTGGCAGCAAAACCCCAGAGTGGAGCACAGTGGGCTTTTTATTTCTGATAAATCACAGCTGGCACTGTGTCCGCACTGTTCACTGTTGTCCCAGATCAGATTATCTCTGGTAGTGATCAACTTCTTCCTGACTCCGAACATCACTCCAAGCACATCCAGCGTGAGCCGAGCCATTGTTGGATTTAATGCTTTACCAGCCGACCTGCTCAAAAGCCGTCATTTAAGCCGTTCACCCTGCAGGGGTTTGTTGTCTTGGCTGGTCTGTGCTACTGTACATCCCCTTGTGCTTCTCTTATAGATCAGCCCTTTACCCTCCACTGAAGCTCTCGTGTTTCCTTCTGGACTAATTTAACTCGGCACGCATAAACCGCTTGTGCATTTATTTATTAACCTTCTGAACCCCAAAGCTCGTGACATCTTTTTTAAATTTTTTGATTTAAATCGACAAAATAAAAAACAAACAAAAAGAAACCGCGAGAACAGAAGCGATTGTCCGACAGTCCTCAAACCTATCATGTCAGGAAAATAACCAAAAACAAGCTTTAAACTGTATTATTTTATCATTTCATCAAAACATTTGCACCCGATGCTGTAAACAACCAACTCATCTGTGAGCAGCAAGACAGAAGTTGTGCAAGTGTTGGAATGAGCTGCAGGCAGTGTTTCCACAGAGCAGAGAGGAGACGACAAGACAAACTGAAATAAAAACATACAATAAAATATAAATGTAGCACGGCTTAAAAACAGTGACCCGATGAGGAAGTTGTTGGACGATACATTCAGCACGGTGAAACAAAAGTAGAGTTGTTCCTGTGGTCATTTTGGAGTATTGTTCCTCCATCCAAGACCCTGATGACGCCCCCATAAAAGCTTGTTCTCAGATGTCTGGATGCAAGATTCAAGGATGAAAATGAGAGAATATTGAGGCTGTTGTTGCTCCAAGTCTCAATAAATTGCATCCAATTCGAGAAAACCCGAGATGCTCCCAATCAAAAGTCTCAGAAGAAGTAGGAAAGTAAAAATATAAACATAAGTATTAATATGAAGCCAAATATAACTAAACACAATAAGTAAACACATATTCTGCTCTTGTATACGGTTTAGTAATAAAACCTGAAGCTGTGTTTGGTCCAGATAAGAACCCTGTCGCTTAATATTCAGTATCTGCCGCTACAGTGCAGTTTTACTCCATAATATTCACTTCAGGTGTGTTCAGGTCGCTAAAGTCAATCCGTCTATGTACACATTGAGTTTCCATTGACTCCTATGATTTCCTATGATGGAACCACTCAAACACATGAATCTTTGTCACAAAAAACAACAACTCATTTTGGTTCTTTCATACATGTATTATACGTTTTCTGGAAATATGACAAAAATCTTCATACAGCGTTCATAGTATTTGGATAAATGTCTTGTTTTCATAGTCGTCCACCAGCTTCTGGTTTCTCTTCGACTCCTCGTGACAGAATTGGTGCAATTAAACTAAATTTATTGTCGTTCTGACGCAGACTTGTTTCTTCTTCTTGATGGGTTTAAGTCAGGATCAGCCTAAAACCTTCATTCCAGCCTGATGGAACCATTTCTTCACCACTTTTGATGTGTGTTTGGGCTCATTGTTGAGTTGAAACACCCAACTGGGCCCAAGATCAACCATCTGAGGATGATTTTCCAGAAGGAGATAATCCATATTTTTTCATTTATTATTCAGTTTGCTTTGTGTAAAACTCCATTTGGCAGCAGAACAGCTCCAGAGCATGATGCTGCCACCTCCATGCTTGACGGTAGGTTTGGTGTTTCTGGGTTTAGAGGCTGGTTGGTCCATGTGAGCGCAGAACTTTCCTCCAGAAGACCTTTTTGGAAACTTCAGTGGAGCTTTACAGTTCTGCTTCTAGAGGAGGAACTTCTTGTTCATGCAGCTCATGTTGATGTAAAACTGCTTTTTGCTGGTTGACTCTTGACCATCCCGACCAATCGTCTCTCAGCAGCAGGTGATAGTTTGTGTTTTCTGCCTGATGGTGGCAGTAACACAACTGGACCATGAACTTTATACAAACAGATGATTTGGGATGTGAAGCTTCTCTGAAATGGCTCCCAGTGACGTTCCTGATGTGTTCAGGTCAGTGATTTGCTGTTCTGAGTTCCTCAGACTTTCCCACAGCAGTGTTTGTGGCTGACTCTATCAAACGGGCCTTTATTTAAAATAGCTCAGAGGAGTCAGTGGCTGCAGTCGATCATCATCAATCATCAATGACATGAGCTCATGCGGTCAAGTCACAATGGGATCAATTAAACCAACACGGCTGCAATCACTTTGTTTATATGTTTAATACACTGACGATAGAAATCTGTCTTTGTACATTTTTATTAAAAAGTTGAATTAAAACGCTGGAAAACAATTTTAAAAAAGGCGACGGTGTGAAAACTCTGCCCTCGAGTCCAGGAACAGCTTCGTCTTACCGAGCGTACAGCATCTCTTTTCTGGTCGCATACATGGAGCTGAGAGAAAACACCGAGTCGGCGACGACGGTGGGCAGAAAAGGGAACAGCTTGAAGAAGAACATGTCCGTCATCGACACCAGCAGGTAGCGGGGCTTGGGCCGGGTGGAGGTGAGCGCGTGCAGCATGGCGTTGATGACCAGGTCGGTGTCTTTGAAACCCGCCCTGCAGGTGGAGATGAAGTAGTCGCTGGCCAGCTCCATGTACTGCTGGTTGAAGGTCTGCTTCCTCTCGCTGTCCAGCTTCTCCCAGATGTCCAGGCCGCTCTTCATCTTCAGGATGTTGGTGGCTCGGCCGAAGTTCCCCGGCTGGATGATGCTGACCTGCAGGTGGAGGTGCACGATGAGTGAACCTGTGTGTGGATTGGGTTTGTGTGGTTCTCCAGCGTTACCGTACCTTCACGTCAAAGCTGGCCATTTCCACCCTGAGGCAGTCGGCGAACGCCTCCAGGCCTCTCTTGGAGACGCTGTACGCTGCCATGTTCAGGCAGTTGAAGAAGGCGAAGACGCTCGACACGTAAACCATCCGACCTGGAAGCACAAACCACACGTTCACGTCTGCGGCGGCGGCGACGCAGCGAAGCCCAGATAAACGTCAAACTCACCTTTGGCGGCGCGAACCAGAGGGAGGAACGCGATGGAGGTCCTGATGGCGCCGAACAGGTTGATGTCCACCATGCTGCGGAAATCTTCGATGGAGCTCCACTCGATCTCGGCCCAGTCCGAGATCCCGGCGTTGTTCACCACCGCCCACAGTCCTGGAAACCAGAAATCATTCATGTGTCACGTTGAAATGTAAACCAGAAGGTGAAAACAAGAATTTATATGACAAAAAACAAACACATAAGACGACATAAACACGTACGGAGGAACATTCCTGCCAGAAAACGTTTATCAATAATCTAAATACTTGCACTTTACAAACAGTGATCACAGAATTATGACTTCTTAAAGCAAAATTATGTCGTATTAAGTAAAAAAGTCGGACTTATTTACAATCAGAGTTCCTCAAAATTAGGATTTATTTATTTATATTTTTTATTAAAGTCCATTTTTCCCAATTCAAAATAAAGTTTTCTAATATTCTTCTATAGGACATTAACTTTCACCTTTTTCTTTTTTATTTTAATCCAGTGTTTGACTCCCAAATTCAAAAATGTTGAATTATTTGGACTTTAAATAATGTGAATGAAAATTTAAATAAAAAGAATCCAAAACAAAATGTCAGAAAACATTTGAAATTCTGACTGAATACAAGAATGAGACTTTGTAAATCAAAATATTGAGATAAATGTGAATTATATCAACTAACAATCACGATCACCTGCATTTATATTAACTTATAAAAATGTTATTTATTTCTGTATTTTTTAAAAACATTTTAATTAACTCTGGCTTTTTTCTTTGGAGCAACTTTTTCTGGAAAATAAACTTTTTTACTTAATTAAATGACTTTTAACCCCCAAAGATCAAATAAGGGGAATAAAAACAAACATTTGGACTTTAAAGGTCAAAAAATATGAAAACAAAATTTAAAAATAAATTAAAAAAAAATAAAAAGCATCTCATCATTTCACCTAAACACAGAATTGTGACTGTAAATCGGAAATTTAGATAAATTTAAATTATGTGGACGAATATTTAAGATCATTTGCATTTTAATTAATTCATTAATTAATGCACATTAAAAAAACATCAAGTTTTTACATTTTTTTTAAAGCAGCTTTTTCTTGAAAACAAAACAAACTTTTTACTTAATTAAAAAACTTTTGACTCCCAAAGACAAAACTGTTGAATTAAATGAGATTTAAATGATGAGAATGAAGACAAACATTTTAAATTTATGAAAATTAACATAAATATCATCTTATTATTTCCGCTAAAGACAGAATTCTGACTTTGTAAATGTAAATATTGAGTTTATTTAAATTAATAAACACGCTCATCTTCATTTTAATTAGATATTTCTTTCCCTCATCTGTTCAGACAGTTTTCTTGGACCCACCTTTCTGGGGCAGGTTCTCCTGGACCGCCGCCTTGGCCTTCCTCACGTCTTCATCACTGGTCACGTCCAGCTTCAGGACCTTCAGGTTCCTGGAGCTCCGGGAGACCAGACTCTGAGCTCCGGCTCCGTCCGGGTTCAGACACCCGGCGAACACCACGACGCCCTGCTGGTCCAGACTTCGGGCCAGATGGTGTCCGAAGCCGCAGTCGCATCCGGTGATGAGCACCGCGAAGCCGCCGCCGAGCTGCACGTGGCCGCCGCGGCGGGAAAACAGCTTGAGGACGAGGAGGAGCAGCAGGACGCCCAGCAGGCCCACAAACAACAGTCCATTCATGGTGGGAGACCCAGGAGGCTGCTGCGGCTCAAGAAATCGATGGAAACCCTGATAACGGTCTTTTATAGCCACAGTGTGCGGAGGGATGTGATTGGCTGAGCAGCACCACGTGGGAGACACGGTTCAGGTTTTCATGTGACTTCAAACAAAGTGAAATCAGACGTGAAGTTTCTCAGGATAAATATCATAAAACCAGACTCGGTTCTGGGTGTTTTACTTTCTTGGAAAGTTGCTTTGAACAGTTTTTATCTGTAACTTTATGAACAATTTACTGTTTTATTGCTTTTTGATGTTTTGATAAAGTCACAGAAAAAGTATGAAAAAAACGTGTAAATAAATAAAGTCCACATCAGT
>NW_007578143.1:273119-286464 GCF_000690725.1 Stegastes partitus | reverse complement strand
GCAGAAACACTCACCTGGTCCTGCTCAGAGCTTCTCCTCACATCTGCACCAAATCCTTCTGTCGTCGTCACACTGAGTGTAAACGTGACGCAGCTGTTTGATCTGAGCTCACCTGGACCGAAAACGAAACCTGCTGCAGCTCCAGCAGCTTCCCTTCAGGCCAGACAGGAGGCGCCACCTGCTGGTCGGAGGAATAAACTGAAAACACAAAGCAGCTTAAACAAGACAAATCTGCACATTCTACTGATTATACGTAAATTAAAAATAAAGTTACGAGCTTGGCCATGAAATTATAATAATATAACTCTATTTAAATAGGCAAAGACACTTATTTTACAGAAATTTGCTGTTATTTGAAAGAAAATTAAATATATTCAGGGTTAAAAAAACTTACAAATATACGTATTTTTAACTGTTATGTTATAAAGTTTCCCTGTTTTGTTGGATTACAAATAAATTGTAGTGAAACTGGAGAAAAAAAAGTATTAATTCACATGTTGTCCGTTAAAAAATAAAACAAGTAGAAACTCTAAATAATATCTGCATCAAATATTAATTTATTTATTTTTACAAACAGTAATTTATTCCTAGCAATGGTAATAAATTGCACGATTTTTTGTGTATTTAAATCTGTAAATAATCTCAATTTTACAGATATCTGCTGTTATTTGGAAGAAATATTATATATATTAACGATAGAAAAATGTTTATTAACTTTGACAATAACTTTACAGATTTTCTTTGTTTTGTTAAAGATGAAATTTAGATTTTTAAAAAGTGTTATTTACCAGTTGACTGTCGAAAAAATGTTCATGTTTTTATGTGGAACCATTAAATAATATAAACGTCAACTTCAGCTCATTATTACATCATAATTTAATGTCCAAAAGTATGTAGACAGCTTTCTGTTCAAAATGCAGGGAGTTTGTCCACATACTTTTGGCAACACATTGATTTTTTTGCAAATAAATGTCCTATATTTCTGATTTATTGGACTTTTCTGAATGACTCATGCAATTCTATTTGCATAAATTAAAAAAAAAAAAAAAAAGAAAGTGGAAACTAATTAAGTGAGAAATCATTAATCTAACATTTAACAACAAAAAAAAAACAAACCCGGTTCAGATTTATTTCGGCGTCAGATATTGACAGTTTTTGTACAACATGAAAACATTTACAGACGTTTTCACATCAGCAGAACAAACAGCAGCTGATCAGAGGACCTACAGCATGATTTCACCTAAAGAGCAGCCGAATGTGACGATCCGAGCTGCTGAAATGTTTCAAAAGTCCAGCTGGGAGGTGGATTTTCTGAGCTGTGACGCCCCCGTGTGGCTCAAACTGATCGCTGCGCATGAATTCTGCAGAAATAAACACAAAAGCATCCACAGCACGTGTCTCAGAGGGATTTTATTCAAGTAGAAACAGACATTTTTCAGCTTTCATGAGGTCCGACGGCTTCTTTCTGACACTTTTCAAACGTTGTGAGGTGGAAACTGATTGCATAGAAACTAAAGGTGGAATAAGGACACAGTGTTTTCATGATGTTTATCCCACTTTATGCTACTTATTTCCCATTTTACTGACTTTTTATCTGCATTTTGACGTCTTCCTTCACCTTAGATTTGTTTTAAGCTTCGTCTTTGTTTAGAGGACTTTAAGGAGATTGAACACTTTACGAGTTACAGAAACTGACATTCAAGGTTTGCGATCGTTTTCCGTCAGATTCAGACAGACAGCAGTTTAGTCTGTAGATTTATCAAATTGAGCACTTTGTACTCCATCAAACTTTTACAGAAATCCTCCCTCATGATGGGACGGGTTTTCTTTTCACGATTTTTGGTTTGAAGTTGGTCCACATCTGCTTTAAAAGCTCCTTTAATACGAGCTCTAATCATCTCAGTGCAAACTAAAGGCCAGAAGTTGTGTGTTTTAAATGGAAACTGTGTTAATGTGAAGCGTTTAGCGGATAAATAAAGGCGGTGGAGACCAAACATGGAGCAAAAAGAGCCACAAAATGACCTCCACGTCGATCACGTTGCTCCGTCCGACTTAAAAAAGCAGACGACAGGTTTTCTGCTGCTAACGAGCTCCACATCTGGACTGATCTCCTGTTTCCGCTCCAGGCTGGTCGGTGGCGTTTGGATTCTTGCTCAAGGGCACTTCAGGTAACGTTCCCGTAACACTGCTACTGTTTCTGGATGGTTAAAGATGCTAGTTTAGCTTTATGCTACGTGGCGGCGTGTGTGGAGAAGACGAGTAAGGCCATGAAGGTTTTACATGTGGGTCAAACAGACACATGTTTAGAACCGTTTCTGCTCGACCGTCTCGGATTTACCTGAAATCTTAGAAAAATATCTGTGAAATTTTAGATTTTTATATCAAACACTGCCTGAGAAATGTTCTTCAGCAGGTTTTTTCTCATGTTGAAATCCATCCCAGGAACTATTAAAGAAAAAAACTGAATTTATTTGTCAGAATCTACAACATTAGACAAGTAGATCAAACATTCTTTGAAAATGAAACGTGAAAAGTTCCATCTTTGAGCACAAATTAGGAAGAAATGTGTCAACGCAGACGTGAGCGAGTGATATTTGATAAATCACATGTAGCTGCACGTCACAAAAACATATAAAACAGCTTCTAATGTGAAATACTTGGTCACAAAAATGAAAACAGGAAGTTGTTTTTGTTGACTGATTGAGTTGGTTTTTAATTAAGAGTTCCATTTATTCTCCAGACATGATTCGATCTGCTTGTCTAATATTATAGATTCTGAATTAATGAAATGATGAGAAACATGAGTGAAGATCTCAGGTTTTCATCTTTAATAGTTTCTGAGATGTCGTCGCTCAAACAGCCTCAAATTTACATGTGAAACTGGGGTTAATTTGGTTTGTTTTATTCCAGAAAGTATTTAATATGTGAGGCTAAAATGTCACAGACAGCGTTTTAAATATCCAGAGTTTAGGATGTAAAGGTTTAAAGCGAATCGTCGATGGTCGAGGAGATGATTCGAGGTGGAATAAACCAACCAAAAAAGACTGAAGTGAAGTCTCTCCTCTGAACAACCGTCTGTTTTTAACCATTTTACTTCTCTTTTGCTGAATTAAATCAGTTTTCTCTTGATTTCACTGTGAAAACTGGTCAAACGTGACGACCTGCATGTTTTATAAACCAGAGTTTGATCTCAGGTGACTGAGGCAGTGCTTCTCTTTCTCCTTTACAGCTGAAAACAAAAAACGATCTCGTGTTCTGCTTAATATGACACAAGCAACTAATGCAGCACCTACAACTGTTGTTGAACTAAGGTGGTGGAAATGTTCTCTATCAGGCCGGTGAAGCTGTTTGTTCACCGTGACGCCGTCTCTGACCAGCGTCTTGATTGTCCTCAGTCTGACCTCCGTCACCAAGCAGGAGGCAGAACGTCCACAGCTTCCCCGTCAGGTTTCCACTTTGCCGTAGGTGCCGTCCGGCGGTCGGTAGTGTTTGGGGAAGGCCTTGAGTTGCAGCGAGTTGAAGGCGTATTTTCGGCATCCGACGTTCTTCACCGTGTTTTCTCGCCGGCAGCCTTCACTGAGGAGACCAAGAGGAGAAGCACACGTGATGATTTGTGCAGGTGAGCGCCGAAAAAAATCATTTTTGTGGTCACATCTGGTTCCTGAAGTTAAAGTTCTATTCATGTTTGCTGTAGAAAACCAACAATCAGTGCAAAAGATGAAGAAATGTGTGAGAAAATATTAGTTTTTTAAGCTCAGGGATAAACTGACTACATTTCCCATCATGCATTTCAAGAAACATCCAATCACAGAGGTTAAAATTCTAAACTAATGTTCAGAAAAACACAAGTTTTACTTTAAACCAGCTTAAAAATCAGCCTCTTCCTGGTTTCTTCTTCCTCTCCATGGCAACAGCAGCACCGGGGCTTATGGGTATTGTAGTATTTTGACTGATGTATCGAAATTTTTAATGTGTTGCATTTTGAAAAGTTAATGGAAATTACTTTTATTTTGGCAAAACATCCTCTATTGTCTACATTTATAAAAAGGTTCTGACAGAAACATTTACCTCCTCACACGACTGATCAGACTCCAGACAGAATCAAACACCAGCTGACATGAAACGACAACTTTCACGACTGAAATTGGAATTAAAAAAAAAAGAGACAAAGTTTTGTTTGTTTCTTCTTATTAGAGTTTTTTTTGTTTTGTTGTTAGCAGTTAGCGAACAACAGTTTTCCTTTCTGGCTTCCTTTACTTTGCTTATTACAGCTAACTCAGCTCCAGCGCCACCTTCTGTCCACACAGTCTAATTTGCTTTTTCTTCTTTAAATTCTTTGCCAGTGAACTTCAAATTGTCTTCGCTCGTGACAGGCAAAACACAGCTTTCTAGATTCACAGTGAAAATACGTAAAACTACATAAAGCTGCAGAGTTGATAAAACAGAAGAACCTCAAGTTTCTGCAACATTAAAGACATTAATTCAAGAAAACGCTAAATCAGGAAGAAAATTCTTTCATCTCAAATCATCATCATTCTTCTGCTTGACCATCTGATTTGTTTTCAGTCATAAACTCTGGATGTTTAAAATGAGAACTGGGAAATTTTAGCTGGACATATCAAAAAACCGTCAATGATTTCAAAAATTAAATATCCGCTCATGTTAAAAAAACAACAACAGCTTGTTGTACCTGCTCAAACAGTTGTGAAAGTTTAACAAAAACAACTTCCTTTTCATTTTTGTGACCAAATATTTAATAATATGAAGTATTTTACTTGAGAACTAACTTAAATTTCATGTTTTTATTTTCAGTAGTTCCTGAAATACTGTCGTTCAAATTTCCATGTGCGAACAAACCTGCTGCAATGGGTTAACGGGCAATTCTTAAAAATAAATATCTCAGAAAGTATTTGATATATCAACCTAAAATTTCACTAATATCTCTATAAATATAAATTTTTTTATGCAATAAAAATTTCAGGGACGGTCGAGCAAAAATAGCTAAAAAATGTGATGACTTGAGATAAAAATGACCAAATACAAACTAAGAAAAACACTGCTGCCCGTGTCGCTTTGCAGCTTTTTATCAAACCAAAGTTATTCATAAAAGAAAAATGATGAAATTTGCTTTACTCAACTTTCTGAATTAGAACAAGTTTAATTAAAGAAATAAAAATGACCAAAAACTGATCATTTAGGTCTGATTTTCTATGATTTGGAGGTTTGTTCTGTCAGTTTTGGAAAACTAGGAAGAAAAACAAGCAGTCAGATGAAGAAAGAGGTCGTAAATAAACACCTACACTATCAAGCAAACAAAGGTGAACAGTGGCGTTACCACCCAAACAACGAGGATAAAGTGGTTTAGAAAAATATGGAAAATCTGCTAAGCAATCAGGGCTTGTGCTGGTTTTTCTACATCTTTGTAAATCATAGTTCTGTTGTCTCAAGTGGTTTTAAACTGATAATAACCTCACAAAAAAGCAATAAAACCACCTGGTACTTTACATTTTTCACTAGTGATGTGATAAAATGTATGAGAAGAGCTCTGATGTATTCAGGATCCTTTGTTTTGCTGATTTAATAGCAAAAATTCAGTTAAAATGTGTTTTAATGAGCATGTTTTGTTGTTGAACTTCCCGCTGACGACCAGCAGGGGGCAGCACGTCGACAGAGAGCAAAAGTCGTGCTGATGCAAACACACAAAAACAATCACATTCAGGAGACTCACAAACAGATGAACAAACAGACGGAGAGTTTAGTTTCTGAAGCATGTTGAGGAACAAACAGCAAGAACCCCAAGTCAGAGCAACTTCACAAAACATCACCGAAGTCTGTTTGTGTTCGGCCGCTGGAGGCACGCCACGTTTATTTCAGCAGGAGTGTGACGTCCGGACACACCGACGGGAGGCTTTTCTTGGGTTTGTGGTACATTTAGAGCGACGTGGATGATGGGACGTAAAGCTTTTTGGACGAGAAACCGTCGCGGAGTCGAAAAAGAAACGCAAATAATGACAGAGTTTCCTGCTTTGTGCGGAGAATTTACACCAGAAGAGCCACAAAAACAGTGCAAATCAACATCCTGTAGGATTAAAACACCTCTAACAACACTCTCGTCTTTCCTAGAGACACTTTGCAGATCATTAAATTAGAATTTTTACCCCTGAAATAATCAGAAACTTCCCTTTAACATATTGCAATTATGATCCTATCAACAGAATAAATGTTAATTTACATTTCAAATATTACAAAAAAAAAAAAAACCTTAATATTTATTCTGTCATTTAACAAGAAAGGCTCAGAGGTTTAAAAAATACCTGCAAACTGTTCAGTACGACAAATCAACAGCTAACAGTCACCATCAACGGAAACATAGAAATATGTATAATACAGCGAAGTCATAACAACAACAGATGTGTCAAAGTGACGACAGTCATGGCACAAGCATAATAATCATCAATATATATATATATATATATACTCTGCTTTGGAATAACTTAAGACGATATATCGCAGACGGTCAGGTAATAAATAAAGCGTTTAGCAAGCGTTAAATATCATTTACATACAGCGGTACAAATATATTCTCTGGTACATCTGGATTCCTAATATTCAAAAAAACAAAAACAAAGAACAAAAATTGGCAAAACTGAGACGTTTCTCTGTAAAGTTGATCATAGAATAATTTGAAATCGATGTTTTCAGGAAGCACTTTGGTGTAATTACACCTGTAACGGGGAATTAATTACCTCACTGTCATATATTCTTTAATAAACGTCCATATAGTTTTATCTTTTCACAAAAATAGTTACATCCCTGCTGCTCAGTGACTATTGATTTATATATCTCTATGTATTATTATGTTCTTAAATAAATGCTAATATACTTCTGTCTCACAGAGGTAGTTCTACACATGTTGAGATACACAATAATCTAAACATAAAAAAGTGGGTGAATATTAAATTAAAGGATTAATTTGACATTTTTATTTACTTTTTGCCCAAAGTTAGAGAAGAAAATTGACACCAGATCCACATTGGTATGCTAAAGTTGACACAATTAGCCAGTTAGCTTAGGTTAGCTAATTATTTTTTTCCACAAATTATTCTTGCACTTTGGTTTTTATGTGAATTACATTTGTAATGTGTGAACTTTAAAGGTGCAATTAAATGTTGTTTAAATTAAAGGCCAGTTTTTTTGTATGTTTTCCGTTTTTCCAGAAAAATAGGAAGCTAGCTTACAGCCAGTTAGCTTAGGTTGACGAGCTAAACTTTGTTAGCGGCTGGCTAGCTGAATTTCCTTTCTAACACAAATACTTCTTATACTTCATGTTACATTCAATAAACTTTTAATTACTGAGCTTTAAAGATGATTTTACCTTTTGTTCCGTTTTCAGTCTTCGCTAAAAAATATGACGCTAACTTGGAGCTAGCAGCCGTTTAGCCTAACTAAGCAAAAGGACTGTAACGTTTTAAAAGCCTTGCTCCATCGAAAAGAAAGAAAATCCACCTACTGGCAGCTTAGGCGCAATTCATTAAGATGTTAAAAATCCAACATATGAAAACACCAATTTGTAGTTCCATAAAATTAGCATAATTAAGCTAACTAGTAGCTGGTGGTAGCTTCTTATTTATTGAGAGTGGTGTCAATTGTCTCACTAAACTCTTGGCAAGTGAATTATTACCAAAATATCTCATTATTCTTTTAAATTTAAAGCACAACACGGTTATTGTACTGACATTATTGTCTTTTTTTTACGGTTTATCAGTTAGTCTTGAGTATCGGCCGACCTACACAACATCTCTGACAGAAATGTTAACGCATGTATACATCCCAGTACGGCACAAAATATTAATATCGATCACTTTCAGGAATCGAATGGCGACATTACTGTACACGCTGGATGATTGTATCATAGTATTTTGGATGTTTGGAGGTCAGGAGAGCGGCTAAACTCCCAGAGGAGGCTATTTTGGTCTGATCCATTTCCTTACTGGGTCGATCTTAATGAGACCAAACCTCCGAACTCCGGGGAGCCGACTGACGCTTTCATTTAGCTTCACAGGCCGAGATATTGATTTTCACATCGCAGGTTTGCAGCGTGCAAAGAAACCTGAGAGCTTCTGCCTCTATACGCTCACATAATCTTTAAATACTAGATTGATAATTGGTTTTACCCAAAATCCAGGGTCCTTGACAATCGATAATTGGTTTTAAACCATGTTTTAACATTTTAAGGATTTGATTCTTTATATGTAACTTGGAGGTAAATGGTATTGCTGCTAGTTTTTGGGAAATATTGTTGAATAAAGTTTGATTTTCTACAATGTACCACCATTTAAGAAGCAACAGTGGGCACACAACGCCACAAACTAACACATTTTTCTAGGAAGCTCTATAAAAAAGTGCATGATTTGAGCTGAAAACAAGTTTAACTGGACGATAGACTAATTAATCAGCAAATTATTTGATAATTGGTTACCTAGTTTAGTAATTTTTCAAGAAAAAATTGCAAACATTTGCTTGTTTAAGCCTCTTAAATGTGAAAATTAGCTGTTTTTCTTTGTTATACATGTCGGTACATTTAATATCTTTGGGTTTCAGACTATTGGTGAAGTAAAACAAGCAAAATCTGATATTTTATGGACAAAACAGTCAATTGAGAAACCAATAGGAGCATTATATTCCAGTAAAGTGACATGGAAATGCCTGAAAACAAGAGAAACACATATTTTTTAGTGTGTTTTTCACTTGTTTCTTGGGTGCATACACCAAAATGAAGTAGACTGCATTTTTAGGCTTAAACAAACCTGGATTAACTCGCTAAAAACCTGACTTTTGGCGCAATACTGAATACATCCCTCATTCACTCATAAATCAAATGAAATCAGTGCCTTTGCTCTACACAGACGGACTTGATAAAGCTTATATAAATGTAATAGCTGGTACAGGTACAGATAAATGCTCTAAAGGCTGTACAACCTGCAGCGCTACTCTGCATAACACATTTCCCCTGAATATCCTACAAACGTACATTCCAACATTAGCCAATTAGAAGCTGCATCCTAAAAAAAAACAACAAAAAAGATTCAGCTTTGTCAATTGGCGAGACAGAGCCGATCTTTACTGCATCGTCATGAAAGCCGAGGAGCAGATTTGGGCTGAATCGCTGACTCATCGTACCCAGTTTGGCTCGCTGGGACCAATTAAAGCCGCCCTGTGGGCAGGTGGAAGCCAGCGCTCCATCTCAGGGGGGCGAGAATTAGAAAAGCAGCGACGACATCGAACATTATCGCTGCTTTTATTAATGAACTGAACTCAGAAGTGACGCTCAGCTGGACGAGAACAAACCCAAAGACGTCCACAGTTAAAGGAATTAAACTATAATGGCTCTGAAACCTGAGAAGTACAAATAATTAGCAGGCTGAGTGTTTTTCTCTTCTGCATTTTTATGTCATTTTGGAGGAGCTGCAGGAAAAAAGCTCTGTGTTGACATTTTTATCTGTAAATTAAAAGGAGTCGCTGACACAATATCACACCCAAAAAGCAAATTGTTTAAAAATAAATGCTGTAATTCTATTATTAGATTGTTATTGACTAATTACACATCCAGCAGAGATGCAACAACATTTGCATTCATTAGTAGGTGAGTTTGTGAGCACTCGATGAAGTTAAGTTCAATATTTACTCTCTTTTAGCTCCGTTTTTGGTCTCCACCATCTCCTCAATGAACAAAAATACAACAAATAAGCTTAAAGATGCTAAAACACACCATAAATCTCAGAGGTACAGCAACTACAGGTGAATATTCACCACAGGAACATTTAACCGAAAATCATTTTTACTATTTTGGTGACTGAGTTATAATTTTTCAAGCAAAATGGCCAAATATTTTGTGGTTTCTGTTTTTTTTCTGTTGCCTGTGACAGCCGGGAAAACATCTTTAACTTTTGGAACTTTTGGTTCAACATCAGGAGAATAATTTAGATTAGATTTAACATTTTATAGACTGAAGAACTGACTAATTAACTAATACAATTAAGAGCAGATTAACAAGATCTGGTTGCAGTCCTTTTTGATTTCTGGACATTAGATTCTTCATAATGCAAAAACTATTGTTTAGTGGCGTTTTTATTAACTCTGGTTCAATATTGCAGGCAAAATACGGTGTTAACATATGTTTTAAAGCAATGCATTGTTTGAAAGCTTTACATTTTCATTCACGATTATTTAAAAAAATGTTGTAATTGTTTGTTAGATATTAAAGCTAGAGCTGCAGATCCAGATGTTGGATTGAAAGGAAAAGGGCTCCATAATCATAAACTATAATCACATTTTCACTTTAATCTGGAGGATCTCCTGCTGCAGAGGACTGGTTCTCTTTTATTTTTCCTCCAACGAAGGGGTTAAATGTAATTTTTCTTACATAATCTTGTTCTGACACACGATTTTCACCTCCAGCTGCCAGTTTCTGGATCAACCTGCTCCGCAGGAAAATGCACATTCAGGCACCTTGTATCCAGAAAGTGGGTCACGCTGCTCTGCTCGTTAGCTGACGAAAGGTACGCCAGGTACGCACAAGTTTCTTATCTGCAGCATTAGAGGGAAGAAAACGTTGGGAAAAGATGTTCTTCTCCTCAGCTGCTCCCACTGCATGAACATAAACATGAACTATTAGCAACAGTTAGCAGAAACTGTTAGCAATCCAACCACGACAACACATTTAGATATTACAGGTAAATAAAGTCTGATTCTGTCCCTTTTCCTTTGTTTTGGTTGCTTTGCAGTGCAGCTAGTCGTTGCAAATGCCGAAGAAGCAACTATTCCTGCAGGATTTTCCAGCATTGATTCAGGTTTTCCAGCAACTAAACCAGGGGTGTCCAATCCTGGTCCTGGAGGGCCACAGTCCTGCATGTTTTAGATGTTTCCCTCTTCCAACACACCTGATTCAAATGATCAGGATGGTTATCAGGCTTCTGCAGAGCTTGATGATGAGCTGACCAGGATTGGACACCCCTGAACTAAACGGACGTTCATCTGCAGCCAACAGGACCGACGTCATATTTCTAACTTGAGACTGGATGAAGTTTCTCATTATGAGTTATATTTTATAAAGAATTAAATGTCTAAAGCATGAAAGCAAAGCCAAGAGAAGAGAAGACTGGCTTCCTCTCGCTTGAATTACAATAAACTGAAAGCTTATGATGTAATATTTGTCCAATGATTTGTAAAAAGTTATGCTGCCTACATCAACTTTAACCTGCTATCATCTCTTCTAGTCTGGTTGAGGTCTTCATGAGTTCAGTTCATTTACTTCGGAGTAAACAGGGCTGTAAACTCAAGGTTTCTTCTTACTATTAAAGGATTCCTATAATAGTAATACTGCCTCAAACAGAGGCCAAAGTCTGGATATCTGTGATCAAAATGGAGATAATAAGCTGCATGTAAACAGAGTCAGTGACCCAGATCTGCTGGAAAGTGCACAAGCTCAAGTAGAAGCAAATAAAAAATAAAGTCCTTCTAAAAAGCAGGAAGACCAAAAGAAAAAAAACAAGCCTGATTATATATATACAAATATATATATAAAAGCCAAAGTCTGCTTGCTTGATTTTGGCACTAAATCAAAGCTTTAGTTTCGTCTACATTAGCCGGTAAGAGTGCAAAAGCACGTGGAAGACAACGATAAATCAAACGAGCTATTGCACGAATGAAATAAGCTGTTTGTGCGGCGCTTAAATCATAAATCAAACAATATGAGAGCTACTGTCGATCCTTCCTGAAAGCAACACTTCTATATAATCTGCTTGTTTGTTTGTTTTTTTAATACATATTCACATATTTCACAAACTAACTGCCTCTTGGTGTCTGTTCTCAGCGGGCGTCGTGTTATAACAGTGAAGAATAAGGCAGAGCGCCCACTGAGTCACCAAGGAGCTAATTCTGTCCACCGGAGGGCGCTACCCACGAAATAAGGTGTGAAAATCCACCGACATCAGGAGGATTTTCTCTCAAACAAGTCATAAATAAACAGTTCAACAACAGCACAGACGGGATTCTGGAAGTTGTTTGTATGTTCACACGAAACCAGCTGAAACCACAGAACTTTTCTTTTTCCAAACACGCAAACGTTTTGGTTCAGCTAAAAGCGACAGGTTTTAATACGGTTTGGGAAAATATGAGTGTGTTCAGTTTTGTCTTTTGGCTGATTGTCTTCACGTAAAACCAACTTAATGGGGCTTTTAATCAAGGCTGGTCACTCATTTGAACTTTCTGAAGCCCCAAAACCCGCCGGCGGGTTTAAAAAGCCATGTTATCTTTAAAAACATCACCAAAACTACACCATTTATCAGCCTAAAAAAAATAAGTAACAGGTGGACTTTCAATTTCTTTTTTGAACTAATCATCTGTGTTGAAACTTAACCAAATCTAAGCCTAAAATCGGGAAGTTTCATCAACATCATTTTGTTCTATTTTAAAAAATTCAGCAAAAAATGAAAATCACATTTTGCAAAAACACCCCAAAAATCTGCGTTAAGTCAAAACTGACTCACGTGACAAAAATTTAGAGAGTTTTTAGCTGAACTTCAGGCTGCGTTTACACAAAGTAGAGAGGAAAAAAGTACTGAAACTACAAAAGTAAGTAGCAAAGCATCTACAGGTCTGGGAATAATTAATTAAAAAACAGACCACTTGCTGTTTACACTCAACAGGCCTTCGACACTGATTGTTTGAATTTAAACAGCATCTTCTATCTATCAATCCACAACGTCTAATAGATGAGAATCACGAGGCAGCCATCTTTAAAGAAGAGGGATGCAGCAGAGAGCTAATCAATTAATAATTTAACCAATTTGAATCATTAAAAGCGTCCAATACAACCTAAAGAACATAGCATGACTCCATCAAAAACTGCAACCTAAGACAGAAAACAGTGCTCACAGTGGTCTATCCCCAAAGCATGTACAGCCATGTTTATATACAGTCTGTGGTATGGACGGATGCTAGCCTCAAAACATTTGTGTGATTTCTCGTATGTAGACTTTACAATCAGCTGGTTTAGCGTGAACACAAAAGCCCTTTTCAGACACGACATACATCTCCGCTTCATCAGTCCGTTAAAGTGACGGCGTTCTGTCGTTCTGTTAATGTTCCTCTAACGATGCATAATAATGCAACAACAAAGACGAAATCAAACTGTCCACATAGCTATCAGTGAGAGTCGGTTATATCTGGATTGATACGGTCTCCATGTCTGGGATAGTTTATGATTACATGTTTTTAATGAAGGTACAGGTGCTGTTGTTCCACCTTCACAAATGAGCACAACTCTGATGCTTTAGAGACGCTC
>NW_007578143.1:251766-272394 GCF_000690725.1 Stegastes partitus | reverse complement strand
TTACTTGGTCCGACTTAGTAAGAATAGTCAACGTTTGGACGTGAAGCCAACAAGTTTAGTTGCCGTCGCGTTAACGGAGAGAAGCGCATGTCTGAAAGGGGCTGTGTTGGCAGAATGTAGGTCATACTATCTGTGTGATACCAGGCTCGCCGTCCACGTGTGCATTGAAATAAACAAGCAAAGATAAGACGAGGTGCAGGGCTGGGCCCGGGATAAACGGGCCGTTAGATCTGTAAAGCCCTTTAGATCAAACACTCTCACAGGACAGTGGCACAGTTTGAGAAACACTCCAGGGAGTCGGTGCAGAGCGCTATCACCACCTCCGCCAACAAATGTTTTGCATTCAGTCAAATGAGAGGCGCTCAGCTGCAGCGTAGTTTGGCCAAGAAGTAGGCCACGCTGAGGAAGATCCACACCACCAGCAGGTTGGGGCTGAGGGCCAGCAGGGGCAGCGAGTACAGGAGGCTGGGGTCCAGCCGGAAGTCCCGCACCGGCAGCAAGCCGCTCAGGTTCTTCTGGATCACCCCCTCCCTCGTACCAATGCTGCCGAGTCACGTGGGCGGGAGGAGGAAGAAGAGGAGGAGGATGGAGGAGGAGATGTGGAGCAGGGTGGAGGAGAGAAATAAGGAGGGAGGGGGATAAAGATGACGAAAAGTGATGGACGGGGAAGGAGAGAGCAAATCCAAGGAAGAAAAAAAAAAGGGGGGAAGGTGAGGAGGGAGACGGGCGGCGAGTGTCGCAGCGAAGCCAAAATAAACAGATGGCGTGTACGTATGCATGCACAGAGGTGAAATGGCAAATCAACACGTGACGCAGGCGAGAAATCACAATGACAGCGAGGACGCCACGATGACAGAAAGAAGGTTCCCATGAGAGGGTGACGTCGAAATCATAGAAATACAAACCAAATGAAAATGAATCAACCAGAATAAAAACAACCCGGCAACAAAAAAAAAAAAGAACGGTCGCACAAACAGAAATGTCACGGGAAACAGAGGAGGAGGAAAAAGAGAGAGAGAAGAGAGAAACAAGAGAAATTAAGAAAGATGTTCTTTCTGAGGGAAAGAAGAAAATACAGCAATGGCTCTCCATGTTTAAATCCTCTAAGACATGGGGTGAGGACGGAGGAGGAGGACGGACATGGAAAAAACACTCTTTGTGTTGAAGGAGCAAAGTGGCGTTTTAAAGTCTAGGAGCTGGGATGTAGTCACTTAACCCTCTGAAGCCCAAAAATCGGAAAAGGCACGCCAGCTTTAAATGTAAACAGAAATAATTGTTGGGTTTTTAAACTTTCTGACAGTGACTGAGCGAATCATCTGAGGTTCAGTCAGGAAAATTAACCAAATCTAAGCTATCATAGTTCATCAGAACAACTTGGCTCAACGTGTCTGTTTTTAAAAATTTGCCAAAAATAAAGCGGATGTTTTAATGAGATTCTGTAAAAAACAAAAAATTCTGCGCTTCTCGATGCAGCTGTGAGCACAGACGTGACTCAGCTGCTGCCAACAGTGACGCGGCAAAAATTCTGTTTAGTTTTGAGCTGAAGTGCGGTTGGAAGAAACGTTCGTTGCAGAGAAAAAAAATGCGTCGACGTAAAAATATAAAGAAATTAAAATATCCCATTTTTCTTCGACACTGAACACGTTTAAAAGGCGTATTTTAGTTTCAAAATCATGCCAAAACATTTATCGGCGTTAGAAACTGTACAAACAAACGATCATCACACTTTTAACTCCACTGGGAAAACTGAACCGAATTTAACATCTTCATCAAAATCACTTTATTCTACGTGTCTCATTTAAAAAATTCACTAAAGATTAATTGCTTGGGAAGTTGTTGGAAGATACAACCAGCATGGGGAAGCATCTTCCTACAACTGATGTGCAGAGGAGAGAGAAAAAGTAATAAATATTTGTAGTATACTGAGTTTTGTCAAATGAATATTCAGAGAAATTTCTTTATTTTTTTTAACTCTTGAGGGAACTTATAACTGCACAGAAGACACCTCTGCCTACTTCTAGTCATGCTTGTGCAGGACTTTTTGTTGCAGTAAAAAAAAAAATGAGCGAGTAAAAACGTGACAGGAGCAAATTAAAAAACCTGCCTGGAGCTCTGAGGGTTAACTTCTGTTTAAAGGGTGTTTTGTCCATTCGGTTTACTCAGTTGGAACATGGATAAAAAGGGGATAATGAAGGGGAAGTTCAGAGGGAAGGGGAACAAGTATCTCCGAGCTTTTTCCGGCATGCGTCTTAAATCAAACTCTAAAAGGTGTTTTCATGCTCGTCGGCTGGTGAGGCAGAGGGGAGGGCGAAGGGAGGAGATGTGAGGAGAAGAGAAGAGGTGAAGAGACATGGTATCATGCCGTATCTGTGGGACTTTATTGCACAGGCGCCATTACATCTCAACAGAAATATTCACAACATGACATAACACAGCGTCTTTTTGTTTTTTTTCCACACAAACAGTTCCCGCTCGACACACAAACACAGAGTTGCAATAGACTGTCCTCTAGCGGGAAATCGCATTTACACAACGATCGATATCAATAAACGTCCTGTTTGGGAAAATAAAATCACCTCAGGTCTGGTGTCACCGTGTCTCCTGTCTGGTGGGATCTTGTTTCCTCTTTTAAAATCAATGCCTTTGTTTTTTAAAGCATTGTGGACACAAAAACTGTCAGAAATGTTGTTTTTAAGGTGCTGACTAGCTATTATTTTAATTGTTGATTAGTTATTTGGTCGATAAAACGACACAAAATGGTGAAAAATGCTGATGTTTTCCAAAAAATGATAAATATTCTGTCATAGAGGAGAAAAAAAACACATAATATATTATAAATATGCACATTTAAGTAGCCACAATCAGAGAATTTAGACTTTTTCTTTTTAAAAAATAGCTCAAACTGAAACAGATGCCGATTAATTTATAAATTGACAACTTATTGACTACATGAGGCAGCTGTGGGCAAAACGTATCTAAAAAATATAGATAAAATAAAGATATATAGCTTTAAAAATTAGTTTTAACTGTTTCTCTTCTTGCTGTTTCTTGCTGTTTATATTACTGTTGACAGTTTTTCTCCTGTTTTTATTGGTGGTTTCAGACACGTCTACGTATTCAGGAGCTAAAGTCCACATACACTCGTACACACCATGGATATCACGACCGTCTTGAGTTTCCAGTGACTTCTATAACTCTTACACTTCTGTTATGAAATCTTTGAAACACATTCATCTTTGTCACAATAAAACAATCCCGCATTTTGCTTCTTTTGTACATTTATCACAGGTGTTCTGGAAACATCCCAAAATCTGCTGGGTCATAAATATGCACACAGCAGTTCTAGTATTTGGTTAAACATCATTTGGCCGTTTTGACCTTAATTAGGTGCTTTTGGCAGCTGGTTGTATCTTTGAGCACATGTTGTGATAGAACTGGTGCAGTTGTAACACAGACTTGTCTCTTTGGCACAGTCCACAGGCTCGATTTGCCTTAAATATATCGGACAGTCGAGAGAGACAGACAGGAAAGCTGGGGTGAAGACATTGTAGCAAAGGGCCATGAGTGGGATTCCAACCAATGGCTGCTGCGTCGGGGACTGTAGGCCCTGTACATGGGTCACCAGTTCAACCAGTTGAGCTACAGCGGCGGCCCAGTCCACAGGCTCTTGATGGGGTTAACCAAACCTACTGTCAAGCATGGCGGTGGCAGCATTATGCTCAGGGCAGTTTTGCTGCCAGTGGAGCTGATGCTACCTCCACATTCTTCAGGACAAAACTAAAATCTTCAGTTAGGAGGTTGGGTCTTAGACACAGAGAGGTGTTCTAACAGGACAATGACCCCAAACATGCATCAAAAGTGGCAAATAAATGGTTAAATCAGACTAGAATTAAGGTTTTGTCCCCAAAGTCCTGACTTAAACTCCATTAAGAACCTGTAGACTGTGATTAAGAAACAAGTCTGTGCCAGAAAGACAACAAATTTAGCTTCCCAGTACCAATTCTGTCAAAAGGAGGCAAAGATACAGCCACAATTTTGTGAACGGAAACCAAAAACGCCTAATTGAGGTGAAAATTACTAAAGGACATTAAACCAAATACTGGCATTGCTGTATGTATATTGTTGACCCAGCAGATTTGATCATATTTCCAGAAAGCCAATAAAAAATGTATGAAAGAACCAAAATGCATTTTTTTGCGACAGAGACGTTAATGGTTCAGTAATTCCATCACAGAAAATTCAGACTTGTAGGAGTCAATGGAGGCTCAAGACTGCTGTGATGAACATGGTCTTTATGTATGTAAACTTTTGTTCACGACTTGCAAATTTCCAACGTGTAACAAAGACAGACTGAACCAAACTAATAAGAGAAGGTGAGAGGATGTGTTTTCCTTCCTGCTTTTCCAGCAGGCAGACGCTAATTAAAAGTGAATGTCGAAAAAGTGGCGTCATGAAGGAAAACAAAAGGTGTCAGCGATGGCGGGTGAAACGCTTCGATGATAAAAAAATAAAGGAAAAAGACGGACAAGACAAGCAGACAGACGTTCAGACAAACCAACAAGCGTCCGTCCACGACAACCAGCGAAGGAGGACTCTGAATATCAGTCGAGTAACTTTCATCTCCAGAATAATAACACGTCAGGAGAAATTTGAGCCTTTTTCTCTGAACTCCTTGACATTCAGCGTCCTCTCTGAGGTGAACTCCAGTTTGTTCTTTTTGCAGACAAAGCAAGTGGTGGCTTTTCAAATCACATGTGGGCAAAAACACACATTTAAATTCAAGCTTTTTAACTTTGTTTTGATTTTAAAGGCAGCAGCGTGTTGATCTAGTCGCTCTGTTTGACCTGGATTTAGCTCTCCAGTAATTTTAATTTGTTTTTTTACCCCAGTTTTGATTCCAGC
Organism: Stegastes partitus; assembly: GCF_000690725.1. Classification (NCBI taxonomy): domain Eukaryota; kingdom Metazoa; phylum Chordata; class Actinopteri; family Pomacentridae; genus Stegastes; species Stegastes partitus. The sequence goes on along the minus strand of NW_007578143.1, from coordinate 267,492 downwards.
TGCAATTTCCTGCTTTTTTCATTAACTGGCTGCTGTAATTTGATTTAAATCCAATTCAGAGCCACGTCTCTGCGTTTTAAAGCAAATCTCTGAATCTCAGAAAAAACTTTATGTTAATGTAGTTTCACTTTTTAATCAACGTATTGTAAAGTAGATTTATTGTAAAAGCAAAATTATTGTAATTTGCACATGTTATCCTTGCGTGAAAGTGCAAAAACGTAGGAATTTTCAGAAGGTTCTTGAACAAATCACGTGTGATGTATTGACTCAGTGTAAAAACTCGACCAAATCTGAGCTTAAAATTATGATATTTCATCAAAATCACTGTATTCTACATGCTTCGTTTAAAAATTTGCTTAAATTAAACCGCTTGATCTAAAGAGATTCCGTAAAAAACAAAACAAATTTGAGCTTCTTGGCAGAACCAAGACTCCGTGACTGACTCAGCTGTGACCAACAGTCATGTGACAAAAATTCAGCAACTTTTAGGCTGAACTGCAGGCTGTGTTTACTCAGAGAGGAGACGACAAGAGAGACTAAGAGGAAAATCAAACCTACTGGATCAATAAAATAAATGCAGCATGGCTCAGAAACAGTGAACAGAGCAGCAAGTTGTTGGAAGATGCATTCATCACGGTGAAACATCTTTCTACAACTGATGAGCAGAGGAGAGGAAAAGTCTGGAGAGGCTGTAAAAACGTAAAATATCTCCGGTATGTAGAGCCAACATTTTGTCAGTGTTGGTAACACACGTGGACAGTTATTTTTTCATTTTTTTGTAAAATAGATGTTCTAACTAATTCAGCATTTTTATTTTCTGTATGATTTCTGTCAGACTGTTTACATAAAAGTGCAGGATTTTATGCTGCAGTGAGAAATGAGCGAGAAAAAACGCAGAAGGAGCCAAAAAAACGCCCAGAAACTGCTTTAGAGGATTAAAAAGTTATCATTTTAGTACATAAGCAGCATTAAAAGTGCGCCGAATTAGCTGTTAGCATCTCTTGTTTGCGTTGTACCCATGGAAGTAAAGGCAACTATGGCTGGAATAGTATAGTAGGAAGGAAAACTTAAAAATGTGACGATTCTCAGGCAGATTCTGCAGCAGGTTTTGTGTGTTAACTGCATCTAAAAATACGTCTGTTTGTCCTAATTTGACAGAATTTTTGACTCAGTTTCATCTCATGTTGTATCTTTGTCTTTGGTAGTTAAAAACACCATCTAGAAGGATTAAATTCTTCCATTTGTAATGTTTACTAAGACTGATTGACCAGGTTTTCACTCTGGTTTCAGTGTTTTTTTGTTTTTTTGTTTTTGCCCAGGTGTGATTTGCGGTTGTGCGTTTTCATTCAGGCGCTGTGAGGGCGTCCTACCTGCGCATGCAGTCGAGGGCCTGCGTGAAGACCTGCGGCGCCATGCCGTGCTCGTGCTGCAGGATCAGGCACTGCTCCAACGTCACCGACATCGCCGTGCGGTCTTTGGCGCTTTTGCAGCTGGTGAAGCGAACGCCGTTCAGCCGCCGACAGATCTGAGACGGACAGAGATAAAGTAATGTGAATTAATGTGACACAAAAGTCTCCACGGCTCAGATGTACAGCTGTATTATCATGAGTGATGTGACGTGGCACGTTTCTTTAAAGAAATGCATCAAGATTGGACTCCAGCTGTCCTTGATTTGGAGTTAAAAGCAGTCATGTTGCCATCATTAAATGCTTTGGCTAAAGTTCTGTCGGTATCTGAGCAGAAGCTTCACCTCGGCCGCCTGCCAGAGGATGTCCACGTTCTTGTTTTTCCTGGCGTTGACGTTCTGGCCCAGAAACCTCAGCAGCTCAGGAAGACAAGTCTGAGAACGAGACCTCGGGAGGCCTGAATGTAGGTGAGACAAACACAGAGGGACGGACAGAAGAGTCAGAGCAGCCGGAAATATCATGAAAAGACGCATTAAATACACAGTTTGAGACGAACTTTAACTGGCTTCCAACAGAGTAAATACGACATTTTCCCTTTCAGTAATATATTATTAGAGCTGGTTCGGCTTTAGTTTTAGGATGGAACTAAAATATTGGCAAAATTACATCATTTATCAGAACAAGAATCTGTAAAAACACAGAGAACCATCAGATTTAAACTTTCCGACAGCCACTGAACACTTTCAATCACCTGTGATGTGCAAAACTAACTAAATAATTGCGGTATTTCATCATAATCACTTGATTCTACATGACACGTTTAAAGACTTGCTTAAAATAAACTGTTTACTTCAACTACATTCTGTAAAAACCCCAAAAATCTGCTCTCTTCATCACAACTGAGAAGCCTTTAGCGACTCACAGTCATGTTGAACTGCAGGCAGTGTTTACACAGAGCAGCGAGGAGACAACAATAGAAGGAAAAACACATTGTGCAGCATCAGTGAAATTAAAGCAGCGTGGCTCACAAACTGTAAACATTGTTGGAAGACACATCCAGCCTGGTGAAGCATGTTTCTAGAGTTATCATGTCACTGATTCAATACTGGACAAGTAGATCAGCTAATCCCTACATTCTGACCTCATCCTGGTGTAAGTTAGACTAAAGACTTAAACAACACAAGTTTTCTTGCGCTGCCATCTGGTGCAGGTTGTACTTACAGTCCTCAGGCAGGACTTCTTTGAACTGTTCGTAGTAGGAGTTCAGTCTGGAGAGACTCTCCGAGTTAATGATCTCCTGCAGGGACGTGTCTCCGAACCTGAAACTCACACAGAGAAGCGAAAGTTTTACCAACACCGACGTCTCCGCGGCTCTGAAGCGCCGGTTTCTCGTTGATTTTTACTCACTTCTCCGCCAGCGTCTGCTGCTCGTTGATGCCCACGTTGAAGTGAACCGGCTGAACCCTCAGCAGCATGCCGCTCTGGATCTCTCGAGGCAGAGCGTCGAACATGGTTCCTGGCAGCGGGATGCGAACGTTGAAGCCGTCGCGGTTCCCCGTGATGATGGGCAGCATGTCGGGGGCGGAGCTACCGGTCGCCTGGGTGACCTGAAAGCAGCATAAAGGTGATAAATATGCTGGTTTAAAGTTTTGTGTCAGGTCAACGCTGGAATCTGCAACTTTTTTTGTCTCCTATCAGTTTAAATAAACACGAGTCTTTCCTCTTTACTTCTTCTGTGTTGGAGGAAAACAGGAATAACTGAACTATAATCAAAACCAAACACAAAAACCTGTTTAATCAAGAGAGAGTCATGAAAAGCAGAAGAAAGAGGTTTGGTAAAAACACAGCACACAAGCACATAAAACAACAAAAAACACGACTATTGCAATGATATTATTGTCCATAGATATAAAAGCTGCAAAACCCAATGTTTACTTGTTTGTGTAGAGGATCCTTTTTTAGTTTTGTGAAGTGTTACAGATTTTTCAGCTCCTTTGGCTTTACTTTTCCATGTGGAGCCCTCATGTACACATAAAGTCTGTTTAAATAAGAAGAAATACTCGACTTTTTAACTTAGAAATGACGCCGTTGTTGAGATTCTGCCGTCTCTAAACCTATCTGTGCTTCATGTTACATCCTGTCATGTAAATATGATCTCATATATGTATAAATACTGTAAACGAAGACATTCAGGGTGTGTTCTTCTACCTTAAAGGTGACGTTACGCAGATCCATGATGCCGACGCTCATGTCCTCCAGCATGGCGAGCTCCTCTCCTGCAAACACACAGTCAGTCAGTCACTGTTCGGTGGAAACACTACGCCAGGCAGAGCTGACGGAGGTGATCTGAGGGCGTGTTGGTACCGTAGGTGCTGAGCAGGGACTCGAACTGAGCCAGCAGGCCGATGGTGTAGAGCTGTCGCAGGAACCCGTTGTCACGGAGACAGTTCCTCAGTTTGATGATGAAGCCGCAGATGAGCGCGGTGAGCTGCATGAACACATCAACGTCAGATCTGGTGTTCACTGTGTGTGAGCAGCAGCCACAGCTTTCAGATTTGTTTCAACAGAACATAATCTAATATCTGTTAAGCAGTGATTTCAGTCAGACTGTGAAGGAAAATTAACAGGGATGAAACATTTAATTATCCTTCAGTCTCAATGAATGAATTCAGTGATTTAATCGTAAAGCACAGTTAAAACAACAGTGGCTTCCAGTTGTTAATTAACCTAACAAGTTTAAAAATGTCAGTTAAGACTGTTGTGTCATTTATGGTGTGATTTTAACAGAGTAATTTACATATTAGAGACTGAAACTCTTTAAGATCCTGCAGACGGCCTGAAACAACAAACATTCCTGTTTCTTCTTCTATTAAATATGAAAACAAAAGAGTTTAATTACAAAGGAGTTAACAGAATACTAATATATTTACAATCTGAAGCATTAATCACACTTTCACCAAAAAACTCATAAAGGTTTGAGCAGAAAAGAGCCAATTTATTACTTATCTGGACCCCAAAACCCTCCTGCAGTTTTGAAAGGCATGTTATTTATTCATTGTTTTTAAATCACCAAAATTAAACCATTTATCGGCGCCAGATGCTTTCATACTAAAAAAAAACAGTCTCTGAACTAGTCCCCTGCAACATGCTGTTCTGTCAGAAAAATGAACCGAATCTAAGCTGAAAATGTTGATATTTTATCTTCTATTCTATGTCTCATTAAATTTTTTTTTTACCAAAAATAAACCATTAGCACCAGATTCCCTAAAAAAATAGATCTGCAGGCAGCGTTCACACAGAGCAGAACACGTTGAGGCCATTTTGTTCCCAGATTTTTTTGCAAAATAAATAATAATAACAATCTGTCAGACACTTTTAAGTTCTCTCTACTTCTTCTACTCGTGCTGTTTCCACACAGACTTCATATTGCGATTAAAAATGAGCCCACAGTGAGTAAAAAGGAACAGAAACTGCTCGGCCTCCGGGGGGGTTAGTCTGCACGATTCAAATCAACGTATGGTTTTATATATAGACAGTAAAGCTTGGCTGCTCATGAGATTATGTAACTGGACGCAACCGCATGCATCCGAGTGTGAAGGAAATCCTGTGCAGCTCGGCGTCACCGGGGGGTTTCAGCACCGTCCCGATCATTTCATGTAACAGGCTGTTTTTTTTATGAGAACAGTGGAGTAAAAGGCTCACATATGAAAAACTTTCTGACTTGATCTGCAATTTAATATGACATTTAGATGAACTTGCTGATCAAATTATTGATAGTTTCATCTGATAACATTAGAAAATTGGTCTTTAAATTGATTATTTTATAATCAAAGCACAAAGGTTCTCATTTTATAAAAGCATAAGATCAAGAAAAGCAGAAAATCCTCACATGTGAGCAGCTGGAATATTTGTTATCTACGTTTGGAAATCTTCTGTTTATCAGTTTTCTTCTCATTGTTTACTTCTATCTACCTGATGAGTAGTTTTTGTGGAAGCCTGCTGCTGACTGAACTTGACTGTTTCTGCCAAAACCTCAATAGTACGAGGATCTAAAAATATCAGAGAAAGACTCGAGATCCTGTTTTTAACTTCGGCCCAGAAGAGCTGAACCGTCTCTGGCAGCCGAGTAGGAGTTTGATCCTGTTTTTAACCTTCACTTCACTCCAGAGTCTAACAGACGCACGGTGAAGCCGCGGCGAAGTCGGTAGTATTTACAGATTCGCTTATGTAAAGGTGAAGTCTGACCGTCTGGCAGAAGACGACGTCGCGGCGGTACTGCAGCGACACGTCCATGGCGATGGTGGGAGCGCTGTCCTGCATCAACAGGAACACCATCGACTTCTTGGCCTTGTCGCTCATCATGGCGACGCACTCGGTGAGCGTGGTGAGGAGGGGGTACAGCGCCTCGCTCCACTCGCCTGGTGGATTAATAACACAGCATTAGGCTCGTCTTGAAGGAAAAGAAAAATCACAAAATCTATCAGCCAGAAAAATCTGTGAAAAAAGAAGGAATCCTCAAACTAATCAGCCGTGATGTTGAGAAAATGAAACATCTGAGAGTTCAGCAAAATCATTTCAAGATAAAAAGGAGGAAAGTAAGAAGCAAGTAAGGGAAAAAAGAGAAAAGGAACGAAAAAGGAGTGAAAAGGACAGAAAAAGAAGGCAAAGGTAGAAGGAAGGAAAAAAGGAAACAATAAAGGAAGGAAGGAAACTTTGACACAAAGACAAAACAAGAAAAAAAGGAAGGAAAGAAGGGAAGAAGGAAACAAGGAAGGAGAAAACCAGGAGGGATTGAAACTATAAAACAACAAAAACAAAAGAAATGGAAAAAAGAAAAGAACTAATTTCTTTTTCTTCACAGAAGGAAATAAATTCTTGGAAGGAGGGAAGCAAGGAGGAAAGAAAACAAGAAAAGACGTAAACAAGGAAGCTAGATAGGATGGTAGGAAAAAAAACAAGGAAGGAGAGAAGGAAGGAAGAAAGGACAAAAACAAGAAAAGAAGGATGGAAAATCTCAAGGAAGGAAACAAGGACACAATGAAGAAAACAAGAAAGACAGGAATGAAAGAACCAAGGATTGAAGGAAGGAAGGAAGGAAAGAAGGAAGTGAAGAAGGAGTGAAGAGTCTGAAGGGTTAAATATCTCTTTGGTATCATATCAGGTCATTCAAACGGGATTAAAAGTGAATTCAGGAGCTAATTTGGACATTTTTTTAGACAGAAATAAAAAACAGATGAACAGAAACAACAGGAAGCAGAAGCTTTGACAGAGACTGAACCAATCAGACTGAAGCTCCAGGACGTCTGGTTTATTACATCATCGCCTAAACTATGACATCATTGCCTGATTGCAACTATGACGTCATTGCCCGATTGAAACTATGACGTAATCACTATGATCGCAACTATGACGTAATCACTATGATCGCAACTATGACGTAATCACTATGATCGCAACTATGACGTCATCGCCTGATTGAAACTATGACATCATCGCCTGATCGCAACTATGACGTCATCGCCTGATTGAAACTATGACGTCATCACCTGATACAAGGAAGGAAGGCGGGAAAGACTGAGAAACAAGGTAGGAAGGAAACAAGGAACAACAGAAGGAAGGAAACAAGGAAGGATGAAATCAAGCAAAAGAAGTAATTAAAGAAGGAATGAAACAGGGAAGGAAGGGGAGAAGGAAGGAAACAAGGTCAGATGGAAGGAAGCAAGAAAGGAAACAATGAAGAAAGGAAACAGAAGGAAATAGGTAAGTACAGAGGGGAACAAGGAGGAGAGAAGAAAACAAGAATGGAAAGAAATGGGGAAGGAAGGAAAGAAGGAGGGAAAGAAGGAACGAGAAAAGGAAGAAAAGAAGGAAGGAAGGAAACAAGGCTATGAAGTCTGAACTAACTGCCCACATGTGGCTGCATTTTGATGAACCAACGTGGCAGAAACCTTCGTCCAACTCGTCGTCTTCAGACTTTGGGGTTTATCGCTTCAGGTTCTAGATGTGAACTTGTCAGATTGGTCTTTTTCAGTTCGTTTGTTCCCATAATTATAATTCTTCCCTGCTAAAGCGCTCATAGGTCGTGTTCAAACCATGAATGAAGAGAACTAAAGTCGTGTTGCACGCAGCTGGTTAACAAATTCAGTAGAAGCTGGTTATCTACGCAGATGTGGTCCTGGAGAGGTGGGACAGGAGAGAGAAGCATGGAGGACAGGCAGCTCTTACCTGGATACGCCTCCTCAGCACCGGGGCTCGCATCTGGAGGAGAGGATGGAGGCGCAACATGCGTGATTAGCCACAGGGGGCAGCAGAGACACACAGAAAACAGTGCAGACCGGGGTCAAACATCGACCTTCGACGTAGGTTAGAACGCTCGTTTTCACTAATTATCGATAGAGATCTGTTTTGATTAACGCAAAAACAAAAATCTAATTTCGTGAGCTAATCTGAGTTCATGAAGGGAATAAAGTTTATTCCAAAACGCACAATTTTAAATGTAAATAGCTCCAAAACAGATGCTGATTTTCACGAAACAAGTAAAGAAATCTAGCACGTGGTTTAAAAAGCATCTGTAAATAAGATAGACAGTTTAGTTGTTACGATTTATGAAACCACTGATTTTCAACTTTCAGATGCTCCTTGAACTACTCATCTGTGACCAAATCCAAGCGTAAAATCGAATTGTTTTACTCTACATCTCATTTCAAAAGCTACAAAAAATAAACTGTTCGCAGCAATCAGATTCTGTAAAAAACTAAAAAATCTGCGCTCCTCGACGCAACTACAAAGCCATTCTTGACTCAGCTATTATCAACAGTTATTTTACAAAAATTGAAAGTTTTCAGGTACAGTTTGGGATTTTTATAGGGTCAGTTTTTGTTTTGTACCTACTAGATTTAATTCAGATAAAACATTTGTTCAACTTTTCTTGTCTGATCCTTTTTTTTGTAGCTGTTTATATTAAAGCCAGATAAAAACCACAGACATCTGAAATAACAGTGACACATTAAGATAATTAGTGTCCACAGACATAATATCAACATCAAACTCTACATGTCTGGTATAAAAAATTTGCAAAAAAAAGTATTTTCTCCAATCTGACTCAGCTAAAAACTAAAAATTTTTGCTCCTCGACGCAGTTGAAAGCAGTAAATTGGATGTGGAGAAACCGTTTCTTTCTGGTGTTGGTGGAAATTTGGAATTATGTTTTTAGGTTTTTGCAAATTTTATAGTTAAATTAATGGAGTGAAGACATGTTTAGGTTCTCTCTACGTCTATTCACGGTTGTTCTGTTTCCAAAGAGGTGCAGGACGAGTCCACGGTGAGTAAAAATGTGACAGGAGCAAAGAAACCTAAGTCTAAGTAGCCGCCTGAAACCACGAAAGACCTTTTTTTTTTACATCTCATTCCTCAGTAAACTCAAGCTCGGACAGACATTTGACCCCGGTCCGGCACAACATGTACAAAACCTCAGATACGACTCAGCTCAGAGCTACAATAACACTGCAGCACAGGAGGGAAAAGACAAATATCGCACACAAAACATAACAAAATGCCGACAAATAATTCAACAAAACCTGCCTCGATTAAAAAACTCTGTCAGGTGAAGGAAAACGTGACATGAGCGCGGCGACAGAAGAGGAAGAAGCAGAAGCAGAAAAATAAACGTACAGGTTTCGGGGCTGGGAGGACGTGCAGAGGAGGAGGAGGAGGATGGAGGCGGTGATGAAGGTGGAGGAGGCTCTGATGATGAAGGTGATGATGATGATGGTGGTGGTAAGGATGGAGACTCCTGCGACATGTTTCCTGGGTTGATCCAGAAAGCTCGTCTTTTCCCATCACCTTTTCACAGCCATACAAGAGTCAATTCATACTTAACTGAATGCAATCAGTGCATCAATGACCGGTTAGTTTATTTTTTGATCAGCTGCAGGCCTGTGAAAGCTGATTTTAGCTATTTTTGTTGGTTTTTCATCACTCTGAAGGAAGCAAAAAGAAACCAGATAATTAAAAACAGGAATGTTTTGGGGTAACATGAGCAGAAACTATAAATAATAATGACTACTGGGTCATTCAATGAAAAATCAGCTGATTTTAAAATCTACAATAACTTTAGTATATTTAATAAAGTCGTGCAGAGTTACAGGCCCTTTAAATACAGAGGGAATGAGTCCAGATTTCAGGCTTTTAAATCACTTTTTCCATCATTTCTGAGCCTCATAGCTTCACCGAAACAGCAGATAAACAAACTTTCAGGGCTCAGTTCTGCTAAAAACTACATGATCTAAATCTGCTTTTTGTTCATTTACAAACCACCTCTGAGCATCAATATTATGGGATGCATCATAGTTTGAACTGCAGCAGTTTAATGTGTATGACACAGAAATCATGGGTATCCTGGATGTGTTCCTGTTGTCTGATAATTCACCAGAGAAAACTTTAAAAAGTGCATCCTGGGTAAATTTTCAAGGCTCATATCAGCATGCGTGATGGCGGAACAAGTTCTAGACAATGAAAGGATCATTTTTACCCACATTTGATACCAGGATCATCTTTTAGACACGTTTCCTTCTGCGGCAAAACTACGTCCTCAAATAGAAATAATTGGACACTTGCAAAATGTGAAGAGCGAAAGCAGGACCAAACTATGCACTTTAAGGGCCTGTGACTGTGAATTTTGCACTGCTTCTCGAATATATTTAAAGTGATCATAGATTAACAACATCAGCTGATTCTGAGGAGGTCAGGGGGGAAGCTTTTCCAGATTTGGTTGATGCAAGAACAGAATCAAAAGAACCCTCGAGAGCGTCTTCGGTCCATCCCGTGTGCGAGTGCGTTACCTTTCTTGGTGCTGCCGCCCTGCAGGTCACTCTGGGAACTGTCCTGACTGCCCACGCTTGGCCTCCTCTCTTTCTGAAGCAGCTTGTCCACTCGCTGGATGATGCACTCCAGGGATTTGTCCACATTCAGCCACACCTTCTCCTGCAGACGCATGTTTAACGCAGAGAATTTAATGTTTAATGTTTAACCCGCTGAACACCAAAAGTCACTGCAAAACTCAGCCAGAAGCTATAAAAGCAGAGAGAATCATCAGATTTTCTACGTTGCGATGGTCCTTGAACTACTCATCTGTCATTAGATTTAATTTAATCTGAGCTAACTACTCACCTGACTTGAGCTTCTGTTGGGAAAAAACAACCAAATCTAAGCTTACATTAATAAGTTTTGTGGGTGACTTTACAAGTCCCAATAAAAAATTTACCAAAAATGAAACATTTGCATGAAACAGATTCTATAAAAAACTGAGAAGTCATTTGTGATTTAGCTGCAAACAACAATCACATGACAAACAATCTGGGATTTTTCGGCTGAACTGCAGGCAGTGTTTAAGGAAACTAATTAAATATGTAAATGATTATCTATAGTATGCAGAATTAGCATTTTCCCAGTGTTGACAACATATACAGACATTTGGGAAAATGTTGTACATGCTGATTAAATTCTTATGAAATGAATAATCAAAGAAATTCTTTTTTATTTTTTATTTCTGTCATTCTAACTGTGACATTTCTGGGTTTCTTCTCCTTCGTCATGGTTCTTCTGTTTCCATGGAGGTGCAGGAGTTTATATTGAGCCCACAATGAGTAAAAATGAGATGGGAACAAGAAGCTGCTTTAGGTTCAGATGGTATAGTTGTACATTTAAACAGAAAAAAAAAAGACAAGCTAAAATTAGCAGGATGCAGCAAAAAAGAGCTGCGAAGCTATTAAAAAAAATTACAGCAAAGGAAAGATCTGAGCCGGAGGCGAGAGAGGATGCACGAGTTACGAGATGAATCACACAAGTGAGATTTATGAGTTTCATTACATAACTCGTGCCAGGCTGCCCGGGGATACGGAGAACAACACTGCAGATTTAGACTAATGACTGTAATAATGAACATAGTGACGTCCCTTTATGTCAACGAAACTAAGCTGCTCTGTCCTCTCGTGGTGAAATCTAAACTTTAAAAAACGTCCTGGAGAACTCACCCACTCCTCTTCGTGCCAGTCCACGTGCAGCGAAGATCGGCTGTTGCGACCGCTCCACTTGGCCAGCAGCGTGTCCTGGTCGTTGCGGAGGACTACTTGTTCCGACTCGGCGGAAGGAGACGCTTTGGAGGCGATGTACTCGGGCCGCGCCGCGTTCAGGGCCTGGATGGCCGACGCCAGCAGTTTGCAGTCGCACACCGTCACCAGCTGACGAGTCTGAAAAGGAGAAGGGCTCTCTGTTGCCTCCGTTTTGCCTTTAAAGGTGCCATCCAAACAAACCGAACAGTTCTTCTGACCTTATCAGCCAGAATGGCGAGCGTCCTCTCCAGTCCGCTGGCCGATCGGTCTTTGGCGGCCCGCGAAAGCCTCTCGGCGTAGTAGCTGACCTGAGTCTTGAGCGTGTTGATGTGGGCGATGATCTCTTTGGCTCGGACGATGTCCTGCGGGATGTAGACGATGGACTGCGAGCTGGAGAGGGCGCTGCTGCAGGAAACAAAGACTCGTTTGTCTCTGAGCTGACGACACTCTCTTATATTTACATACTTATCATGTGAAGAGTTAACTAGCGCTGCAAATTCTGTATCATTTCCTCAACCAATCAGTCAATCAAGAGTCTGTTTACCGCCACATAAGTCTTTGTCATGGTGCCCCTTGCTAGCTAAACCCCCACAATGCTCTCTGTTTCCCAACCTAAACTACCTGGTGTCCGAGCGACATCAAGAGGCTCCACCTGGTGGAACAACGAGGTACTACAGCTGATCTACAGTACATTATCTAACATGCATGTCATTCACCTGCTGCCTTATCAGTTAATATATTCTTGTTCGGTTAAAATAATTAATCGCTCGAACAATAATCAACAACATCCCGAGAATTAGCTGCTGCGTCTCAGAGGATCCGTTTCATAAATTAAGTGTTACTTCCCTTCCTTTGTTACTCAAGTACAGCTTTGTTAATGTTACAGACATTTACAGACATAAATATAGTGTTTGCATGCACATGCCTGTTCTTGACGGTCCTGATCAGTAGCCGTGTTTCCATATTGTTGTCGAGAGAATTTGCAAAAAAAAATACAGGAAGTAAATGTGAGCTTGGCTTGTTTCCGAGCTAACAAACTACATCGTGTCAGAAGGGGGCGCTGTACGCGACATGGCTGCAGAGTAGAAGAAAACCAAGAAACCGGAAAGTAAAGCTCAAAGAAAAAGAAACAAACTTCATACATCTCCAAGAGAAAAGTTGAGTCTTCAGGAAAGTTGAGGACTTTCTGTATTTTTACTTCTATGTTGATCTAGTTTTATATTGTACTTATTATTTATTAGGCTTTTTAAAAACCGGGACATGAGCACCAATATCGTACCACAAACATGTAAATGTGAGCTGACAATAAAGTTCCTTGAATCCTTTTTCTGGCTTTTGAAATCAGACATGTTCGAAGACAAAGACGGTGAAAGAAAACAGCTGATCAGTCGTGAGTTAAACATTTGCTACGTAAGAAATTATTTTAAAAAAGGTGTTTCCATCTCCCATGAAAGTCTGATCCACCTCAAGCGAGTGTAAAAATGTTTGTTCAGGGACGTTTTTTTTATTTTTTCTAAAGCGATATCAGAAAATAAGCGTGAAAACACATGATGGAAACACGGCCAGTGGCTCAGGAAAGACAACATAAAACTGACTTGGATAAACACTGAGGACTGTGGGTGATACCGCTCACTTTACAAACTCAGAAGTTTAACGCCAGCGTTTAAGTTTTGTGCAGATGTGTGTTTTTATGAGATTCAAACACAGACTGAGTTCACAAAATGAGCGGCATTTCGACAAACTGTGTTATAAAACGTGACCTTTGTTTCAGACCACATACGTCTGACTCACTTTCAAACCTTTGCTGCTATTAATATAAGTTTTGTGATCAAGTGTTTGCAAGTCACACCAAAACTTCCCACCAGCTCATCGGCAACGCTGGAGACTATTTGTCTTACAGGAACAGTGACAGCAGTTTTTATGGAGGCAAACAGAATGGAAACGAGCAAAAGCGATGCAACAACTCACCATTCCTCCTCATATACGCTGATCAAGAAAGTAACAAAAAGAAAATTAAGAGGAAGCCACAGAACTGAACCGCAGAAGAAATGCAGAAATTGGAGAAACAATGCAGTCATTTCATGTAAAAAAAATATCAAAGCATTCGAACCATCTGAACCAATAAAATCATATCATGAATGAAGCAAAACACAAGATTCAAGACCAGAGATCACTGAGGAGGTAAAACATGCCTTTTTAAATTTCATTTTGCTGTTTTATGGACAGATTGGTGAACTTACTGCTTCTTTGCCTCCTCAAACTTCTGGATGAGCTTCCTCAGTCCGCTGTTCTTAAAGCCCTGACAGTGAGCAGCTGGAGCGCCGATGGTCACCACGTCGTAGGTGTGCTCTGGAGAACCGACGCAGGGACGTTAGGAATTAAAAATTAGTAGGTTTGCGCTGAAAAATTGCGATTAAAGACATGTTGGTGTCTCACCGAAGCCCAGCTCGTCCTGCACCCTCATCCTCTGAACGTGGAGGTTGGTCGGCATGAACTCCAGCTTCCTCTCCGCCTTCAGGTTGCTGGCTTTGAACGACGGACCTGACGGGACGAGCAGAGAGCAGCATTTTTACTCATTTTTCACTGCAACATAAAGTCCTGCACCTCTATGGAAACATCACAACCACAAAGAAGGAGAGAGAACCCAGAAATGTCTTGTGTCGCAATATAAATCATAAAAAAAAGAAAAAAAAAATTTAATTTCTTTAATTATGTCTTCTCTAAAAAATGGAAAAACCTGGAATTTACATTTACATTTACATTTTTCCAAGTGCACACAAAAGACATAACTGTGGTTCTAAATACTATAAATATTGAACTATTTACATTCTTACAAACTTTTTTTTCACTCTGTTCAGTTCACCAGTTGTAAAAAGATGCTCCACCATGCTGAATGTGTCTTCCAATAATCTTCTCCTCTCTGTACTGTTTTTGAGTCGTGCTGTATTTATTTTATTGACTCAATACTTTTTATTTTTCTCTTAAACTCTCTTCTAGTTTCTCTCTGTGTCCCATTTGTAATATTTCATGATCATACGTGATATCACCTCCGACTCATCGCCAGTGTTATTTATTTGTTTTTCTGCTCTCGTCTTATTTTAACTCACTCATTTGTATGTTCAGTGATGTGTTGTACTTTTTTCTTATTGATTCGCGTTTGTAATATCTGGCAAAATAATTTAATTCCGGATTAATAAACTTTTATCTGATCTCTCTCCCTGCGCACCTTTTTCTGCACATATTTCCTTTGCTTTTAAATGTCGCTTTAAAAGCAAAAAAAAAAAAAAGGAAAAAAAAGAAAAAAAGAAAAAATAATAAAAAAAGAAAAAACCAATTTAAAAAGTAATTAAAAAATAACTTAAAAATAATAATATATTTTAAAAAATACAAAAAAAGAAAAGAAAGAAATTTTAAAAATAAAAACAATAATAATAAATAAATTACTATTATTTTATTTATTTATTTGACTTTATATTTCTACTTTTACTAGCCTTTTCTTTTATGGATTCATTTTTGATTAATATGACTTTATATTGCCACATCATTTATTTTTTATTTATTCTTCTTTTTATTTTCACTTTTATTTTTCTATTCTTTAATTGGTGTATTTTTGTAATCTGGCGCTCTCACTGCTCCACACAACCCTGCCAGCAGTTCAACTGTAAGCTCAGACTTTTTGTTATTTGATTGAATTTTTTTAACTAGACAAGTAGAATGAAGTGATTTTGACTGAAGGCCACGATTTTAAATGTAGATTTTGAAAAGCTTTCCGCCCAAACTGCACATCAGAGATTGCTAGTTCAAGGACAATTGGAAAGTTCAAAATCCAACAATTCTTTCTGCTCTTTCTTCCAGTTTTTTGCTTTTCAAACCTGCCAGTGGGTTTTAGGTTTCAGACAGTCAAACAAACTCTGTTATAGTTTAATTTCTTTGCTGCATTTAAATATATTTTCTACAACCTTGAACTGTTCTGTCGTCATATTTTAGGCTGAGGCAGTCGTGGCTTCATGGTTGTGCTGAGAAGTGCAGAATTTTTTGTTTTTTAGAGACTTTGGTTTGAGTAAACAGTTTATTTTTACATGATTTGGATGAAAAGTCACATCTAAAGTTGTAAATGTGATGATTCCTTTTAGATTTTACACTTTCACACTCTGATAAATGGGATAAATTTGTCCATTTTTATGCATAAAACATGACTTTTAAGTTCTGGA
>NW_007578143.1:247288-250384 GCF_000690725.1 Stegastes partitus | reverse complement strand
TAAGCTAAATGTCAGAGCTGTGTTTGTACCTGGCGGCGTCCTCCTCCAGCAGCAGTTTGACAAACTGTCTGGGAATGTTCAGCGACAGGACGCTCTCGGCCATCTGCTCCAGCACCCGGAGGTGGTTGGCGTCGGTGGTGGGGAAGCGGTACATCCTGGACATGGTGCCGCCGAACACTGGAGAAAATTCAGTTAGCTCGGATCAGATCGGAGTTTTTAGCATCATTTTTCGTCCTCCTCTGACGGCGTAAACATTGTTGTTCCTTCACAAACAGTTATTTCTGGATCGCTAGTTTCCCCTCTGAGGGAAACAGAAACCGTCCACTCAGCGGTGACAATCAATACGTCTTTTATTAGAAAACGTGGAAACGTGTGAGCGAGAGAAATGGAAAGAGGTAAAGTGTAGAAGGTTTTACTCAAAGTTGCATCCATGAGTTACAAAGTATGAGTGCATTTCTTTGACTAAAAGTGATTTGTTCTTATGACAAACGCTGCTGTTTTGCTTTTGTTTCCTGCATCCTGACCTGATTACCTGGTTTCACGAAGGCATTTCATCCACATGAACTAGTTCTTATATGCTGCTGTGCTCTACTTGTCCTATATTACAGATTCTGAATCAATGTCATGATGAGAAATAACAGTGAAAGGTTCAGGATTTTATCTTTAATAGTTCCTGAGATGTTGTCGTTTAAACAGCCTCAAATTTCAACATGTGAAAAAAAAAACCTGCTGAAAGTGGCTCGACTTGGCAAGTTCAAAATTTCACAGATATCTTAATAAATATGCATATTTTATGCTCTAAACATTTCCAGCAAATCTGAGATTGTGCAGCAGATTTTGTTCAAATAAAGTGATGATTTGACACCTCCTACTAGTTTGAATCGGGTGTGTTTCCCACCTGAGCGCAGCAGCGTGTCTTTGCATAGCGACGCGTACTTGATCCGGACTCCCATCGACTCGGTCAGACTCTCGTCGACCGGCAGCACCGTCTGCAGGACAGACATGATCCAGAGAGTCAGATAAACAACTAGAATAAAGATCCATAATTCCTCTGAAGCCGACATTTTTAAGTTTGTGGCCTCGAAGGTGCAGCATACGTTTCTCTATAATGGAGTCTGAACCGGAGCGAGTCTTCTTACCCGTCCGTTGATGCTGTCCGGCAGTCGTCCCACCGACATCCTCTGATCGGCTCTGTCCTCCATCTGCCAGGCGGCGATGGTGATGTTTCCCACCCGCTGGTTCTCTGCTGATCTGTGCAACCAAACAAATCACTGTGTTAAAACTGAAAGTACCCATCCAGTTACAAGTCACACAACTGTCTGTCATTTAACACATGCCTTTTGCTTCACTTCTGCTGTGAGAGAGTCATATCTGTAACTTCACGGTTTCTTTGCCCTGAGTTTAGGCTCACAGGCTCCTCCAAGCCATCATGAAAGTTTTTACTCAGCGACTTTAATTTGTTCACATATCAGACAATGTCCCTCAAAGACTCTTTGGGATAGCGCCACCTGATGGCTTGCAGGAGGCATAACTAGGTACAAAGCAGCAGAGTGGTACGCAGCCAGAATCAACGAGCCTGTGAGCCTGAGCTCAGGGCAAAGAAACCCTGACATTACAGATACCAATCTCTCACAGCAGAAGTGAAGCAAAAGTCATGTGTACAAAAATAAAAACAGACAGTTGTGAGGCTTGACTTGTAAACTGGTGATTTGTCTGTATTTCCAGCACTTGTGGCCAAAAACTGAGAGTTTTCATCAATTCATATCTTTGTACACGTTGACAAATCTCACTACAGACACACAGATTGAGACACAGACACACATTTACAGACAGTTTTGCTGTGTCCTCACACATAATCAGTAAAACCTGTTGTTTAAAAAGCTAGAACCAGAAAACGGTTGNCTCTGATAAATGGGATAAATTTGTCCATTTTTATGCATAAAACATGACTTTTAAGTTCTGGAACCCTGTGTGGACACTAACCTCTGTAGTCGTTGAGGTCGGACAGCGTTTCCTGGTAGGCGAGTATTATGGTCTGGTACTGAGAGACGATCTGTCGCCGCAGGTTCTCCCAGCAGGGCGATAACTCCCCCAGCTCCTCCAGCTCGCAAACCCTGGAGCCAGAAAAAAGGAAAAATGGGATTTAGGTGGGAAATAAGAGCCTGAATTACTGTGAAACGTCTACACTTGACTGCAGATAATTTCACATTATTAACAATTAGTAAAAAGAAGCTGAACATTTTGTGATTTTGAAAACACAACATGTTGTAGGAACATTCGTTGCTGGAACACTAAAATGTTTGATGCCTCTTTAGTCACATGGTTGTTTTAAGTTGCTGTTTTTATAACTTTATAATGACCTTTTCCTCCAGGTCTCCCTTGAAAAAGAGATTAAAATCCTGATTAAATAAAAGTTAAATAGACGAAACGAAACACAGGAGTATCTGCAAATATTTTCAGACGTTCTCAGCTCGGACAAGATGGCGTTAAATGATAATAAATCCAGTTTCACTTCGAGTTTACGAGGCTTTGTAGAGCGGATATCAATCTTGTAAAGTACTACATCTCGTGTTTCATGACCACTTTAAGGAAAACTAACTTTAACATTGAATAGAATTATTTTATTGTCATTGTACCAACAAACAAAACAACAGACACTTTAAAAGCACAAATAGAAAACAGAAAAATTAGACGTAAAAGTGCATCTATGAAAACTTTTAAAGAGCGTGTATTTGGTGTATTAAGAGCTAAATCACTATATAACATAAACAAGGAGTAATGACTTAAAGTAGCACAATAATTACACAATAGCTGCAGCTGTATGTGAACATGTGTGGGTTCAGTAAATAAACACAAGGGGCAAAGGTGGAGATATTTCCAGATTCTGTAAATAAAACAGTGAATATCCAGTTTAATTCTACTTCATTCAGAGTCCATCCATCCATTATCTATACACCGCTTAATCCTCATTAGGGTCATGGGGGGCTGGAGTCTATCCCAGCTGATTCAGGGTGAAGGCAGGTTCACCTGGACAGGTAACCAGTCTATCACAGGGCTACACTTAGAGACAGACAACCAAGCACACTCACATTCACA
>NW_007578143.1:238956-246578 GCF_000690725.1 Stegastes partitus | reverse complement strand
TGTTATTGATTTAAAAAATATACCACATTTATCAGAGCAGGAAACTGGACATTGTACAAAACATTCTCCTCACTCGTGCTTGATGATGGAAGTTTTCACACTAAGCGGAAGTAAAAATATCAGATTTGTGCAGCAAAAATGATCTGATTAGAAAAACCTTTAACTATTTCTATTTAAGTGCACCTCCACTGTCACGATCATTAAAAGCATTAAAAACAAAAAACACCACTCGTTTTCCTAACTATGAAGTCAGAAGTGAGCGTTACCTCAGCTCCAGCTGTAATCTGTGGCTCTTCTCGTGCAGCAGCTCCTTGACAGGAAACAGAGCCGAACCCAGCATGTACATCTGCACAGACAGAAACAACGTTAGCGCTGCCGTTCAGCCGCCTCCACGGTCCACGTGTGTCGAAACACGAGAAGAAATCTGGATGAACGGTTTGAGAAAGTCGTACCGTGCCCTGCGACCGGTCCTTCACGTCGTACACGGCGAGCTTCACCTGCGTCTGGTGGTTGATGTTGGACTCCTGGAAGAAGGCGACACTGCTGAGGAAGATGGGATTACTGGTTCCCTGTGGGGAGACCAGAGGCACAGAGAGTCAGCAGTTTAAAGGAAAAAACTCTGAATCAATGGCATTTTTCCAAGAGTCCACAGGTGTTACCTACGTTGGAAAAAAATGGTGGCTGTACATATTATGGATATTTTATTTCTCACATTTATAATCTTGTCTCTGTGCAAACACTGCCTGCACTTCAACCCAAAACTCTGAAATTCTGGCTTCACATTTGTGGTGGGGAAAAAAATGCTGAACTTTAAATTTTTTTTTTCCAAAACGTACTGCCTACACCAGCTTTAAAAACATCTATTTGTGTCGTATATTAATTAAGGAAACGCTTTGTTTTGCTATTATCACATGAAAGTTAAACATTAATATAACTGCAATTTTTCATCTGACAAAGACGTCATCTTGGACATTTTTCACCAAATAATTATTAATTTTTAAGCAAATCGTGACTCTGAACTGCTGATT
The DNA here is from genome assembly GCF_000690725.1 of Stegastes partitus. Lineage (NCBI taxonomy): Eukaryota > Metazoa > Chordata > Actinopteri > Pomacentridae > Stegastes > Stegastes partitus. The sequence continues at coordinate 245,550 of NW_007578143.1, read as the reverse complement.
TTTCTTCTTTTTGATGAGTTTAACTTAAACATTAACATAACTGTCATTTGTTTTGTTAATCTATTAAAGAGTTTTTCTTCTGTTTTGCGTTCTGAATGCCGTGAAATTGTTTATTTCGTTATTAAACATTTTAAAAATGCAGTACTAATCACTGTATGGTGGCATTATCATGACTGATACGTTGCATTACTGATATATAACAACCTTAATGCAAAAGAGCCTTTTGTCCAAAAAGATAATAAAAAACACACTTTGAAGACGATGCTGTCACATTTTGTAACTACATTCTGCCTAATAAACTTTAAAAAGTCGTATTTATCCAAGACAATCTACATTGTGGTTCTTCAAAATGCTGAAGGGTTTATTTTTTTGTCCAGAGATGCACCAACTTCATAAACTTCTGTCTGTGCTGCACCACAAGTTGAAGAAACGCATGAGTAAATGCCTTTTGTCAGAAAAACTTAAGAAAACATACATTTCTGACACTGATCTTCAGATTCTACAACTTAAATTCTGCCAAATAAACATAGAAAAAAAGAGACGTTTCTCCAAGAAAATCCATATTCCGTTGACTCATTCTGCACTCGAGGGCGTCGTGCATCTACATAAATGTGATCTGAAGCGACCCCGAACTAGAGAAGTGATTTCTGGGGTCAGATCTGGACTCGATCTGGCGGAAACTTTTCCAAAAGCATGTGGTTGCAGCTGAATTTCTTTATTCACTCCTGCGGCTCCTGATCGAACAGCGTGGGCGACGCCTCTGCAGGTCGCCCGGTGGTCAGTAAGTCACACCTACTATTTAGCAATAAGAACTTGGACTAAAGCCACATGATGAAGCTGGAGGAGAATCTGGTGAGGATTTAGGACAGCAGATGTATTTGCTGGTGCGAGGACGCTGACCTCGATGACTTCGGTCTGGGCGTGTTTGGTCCAGAAGGCCTGCGGCGGCGTCGTGCAGCTCACTGCCACGAAGCTGTTTGGTTTCCGATCCAAAGCCGGAGTCACCAGATCTGTGCAAGCTGGGAGAGAAAATGCATTTATAGTCAAAACTAAACAAGCCACGAGGCATTCACAGACTTTAGGAACAGAAGACGATCGTGCTCTTTGACACTAAATGATCATTTCCAAATATAATCAGGCGTCATTTTTGCTACTTATAAGCAGCTTTACCACATTTTATCCCACTTTCCTTTATGAAAATCCTTATTTTTTACTTTATTTTCTTCCTGAGAGCTGCTGCACTGTCACTAAAAGCCGATAAATGATGAACTGAGGCATAAATCACAAACAAATCAACCATCTGAACCCCAAAACTAGTTTAAAAAGCATGTTTTTGATCCTATTTATTTTAAAAATCACCAAGTTTACAACATTTATTCAAGTCAGAAACTATAAAAACAGAAACAATAATCAGATTTTTAACTTTTAAATGGTTTTGTAACTTATTTAATGTGATGTTTGGTTTTGTCAGAAAAAAACAACCCAAATCTGAGCTTAAAATCGAATCAAAATCACTTTATTTTATATTATTAAAAATAAAACGATTGAACTTTGTGACTCACCGACACTGAACTCCAGCACTGGTTCATCAGGGTCCTGACTATTTCCTGGAAAAGAAATCGAGAAATTATCAGAATATTTGGTTAAAAAACATAAAACATGAACATTTGTAGATTATTTTTCTGTGATTCTCAGTGTTGACAAAAATAATGCTGCTTGTCTTGAATTTTTATAACTTTAACTGGATTTTTTTAGGGTTTTAAACCGAGTCAAACACATGAAGACGTCATTTTAGAAAGTTCTTACCATGAAACTAATGAGTTAACGGAGAAAATGTTCCTGCTTTTCTTCGATTTTTATTAATTTTCTTGAATATGTTTGGGTTTTGGACTGATTTAACTCAACAAAGATGTTTTTTTGGACATTTTTCACCAAATAATTCTTCATTTTTAAGCAAAATACGCGAAAATCCTCCAGTTTCAGACTACAAACTTTTCCTGCTTTTGACGAGTTTAACTGAATTTATTTGAGTTCTAAACAGAATCCAACATATGAAGATGTCATTTTTGACCAAATTCTTCATCACTTTGTGCAAAAAAATGATTCAAAACTGTGATGATTTGCTGCTTTTCTTTGTTGTATATCAGTGGAGCTGAATTAGTTTGGGTTCTGAACAGAGTCAGACACATGAAGACGTCATTTTGGACATTTTGTACAAGTTATTTATGCAGGTAACCCAGAAAATGTTGCTGCTTTTCTTGGATTTTTATTAGTTTTCGTGAACATGATTTGAGTTTTGGACTGATTTAACTCAACAAAGACGTCTTCTTGGACATTTTTCACCAAATAATTCTTTAATTTTAAGCAAAATGTGCCAAAATCCTCCAGTTTCAGCCTCTAAACTGCTGCTTTTTCTTGGTTTTGACAAGTTTAACTGATGTTGGGGGGGTTATAAACAGAGTCCAACATATGAAGATGTTATTTTGGACATTGTTCACTAAATTCTTAATCAGCTAATGCAAAAAAATGTTGTTGTTTGTTGTATATCGGTGGAGCTTAATCTATTTGGGTTGTGAACAAATAGTCAGCTATTGGACATTTTGTACGAATTTATTATTCAGGTAACTGAGAAAATGTTTTTAAATGTTTAACTGACTAAATTAACCTCACAAAGACGTCAACTTGGACATTTTTCACCAAATATCCAATCGATTAATTAAGAAAATAATCAAACAGCTTTTTTTCTCAAAGTAAATTTCAGCCAAGAAATCTTTTAACTAACAAATATTCAGTCTGACATGGTCTTCATTGTATTTCTGTCCTTCTAAAGTGTTAAAAACCTCATTAAATCTAAACCCTTTCCTACATTTCCTGTCTTGGTTTTCCCGTCCGCTCACCTGCCAGTGCCAGGCCGATCATCTCGCTGGACAACTCGAAGGTGTTGGCGCGGTACACCGACCACGGCCGCTGTGTCCGCGAGCCTCGCTCTCTGCCGCCCGCCATGCCGGTCGGGTTCGGCGTGAACACACGGCGTCACACACCCGGACACACACTCCCATGTGACGCTTCCACGGCTGCTGAAGGCGACGCTTCGCCTCACCGACTGCAAACAGAAAGAACACAGAGGAGAATCTGAATTATCATGAGCTCTAAATCCAACATTTAATCAACCAGCCAGTCGTCTGAAAGTTATACTAATATTAATATTATGTTTGCTTTGGACTTGAAGAGCTGTGAGTTGGTAAAAGCAGGAGGAGTGTGTTGATGTGTTTTCTTCTCTGATAATATTTGCCCTGTTTTACATGCGCTGCACATTGAAATAACGATGACAATAGTTGTGACAATTAGAAGAAGAAGAAGAGAGAAGATGGAGAGAAACGAGAAGTAGGACGAGGAGATGAAGAAACAACAAAGGACTGAAGAGGAGAAGAAGGAGAAGGTAGAAGGAGGAGGAGGCTGAAGTGTGAAGGAGGGGAAAGAGAAGAAGAAGAAGACCAAAGAGTAGTAGATAGAGAGTGGAAGGAGAAAGGGAAAGAAGAAGAATGAGAAGTAGAAAGAGCAGAGAAGCAGTAGAAGATAACAGAACAAGAAAAAAGGACAAAAAGAGGACAGAGAAGAAGAAAAAGCAGAATGAGAAGAAGAAGAAAGAATAGAGAATTAGTAGAAGAAGAACAAGTAGAAGAAGAAAAAAGAGAACAGGGAAGAAGAAGAAGATAAAGAAGAAGATGAATAAAGAAAAGAAGAAGAAGAAAGAGAAGAAGTAAAGAAGTAGTAGAAGATAACATGAACAAGAAAAAAGGAGAAGAAATAAGAGGACAGAGAAGAAGAAAAAGAAAGACAAGGAGGAGAAGAAGAAAGAGAAGAAGAGGAATAAAGAAAAATGAGAAAGAATAAGAATAACAAGAAGAAAGAGAAAAGAAAAGAAGATAATGAAGAAGACAGAGAAGAAGAAAGAGCAGAAGATAAAGAAGAAGAGGACTAAAGAAAAAGGAGAAAGAAGAAAACAAGAAGAAAGAGAAGAAAGAAAAGAAAAGAAGACAATGAAGAAGAAGACAGAGAAGAAGAAGAAGAAGAAGAGAAGTAGCAGAAGAAGAACAAGAAGAAGAAGAAATCATATGGACAGTAATTTGCGTTTTCACAGTGTGAATGAGAAATGACACAGTTTCACTGAATTTGAATAAACTAAAAATATCCTTATTTGACAGATATTTTCAACTTTTTTCAAAAATTTTATCATTTTTATTTTACATTTTTTGAACATTTCACTGTTTTTTTTAAACATCTCTTTCCTGGAGTCCTTGCTGCCAGGGTTTTACAGGTTTTCTATGGTTTATTTATTGACTTTCAGGGCAGTCGTATCTTTAGCAACAAATGGTTATTGAGATAACAAATGAGTCCTTGTACGTTTCGTTCTATTCTTTTTGTAATATTTTCATCTAAACTCCTCTATTGAACGTATCACGTACTTGTTGAGTTATTATGAAACAAATATGAAACAAAAAGGACACGATAAACAGGAAACTATTTGAAGAGCAGCAGCACCAACAGCAGCTATACATTCAGCTGCTTCAGTGGCGTGAAAGCAGCAAGTTTCATTTACCACAAATAAAAAAAACCATCTGAACACAGAACACAGCGCCGCTTCAAGGAATCCCCACGACTCTGATGTGGCTCCGAAAGCAGCGATGGGGGAAGAAAGGGAAGCATGAGGAGAACAGAAACAGGGAACAAGACACAGAAAGTAAAACAGGAATCGGCAGCAGAACAAACTGCAGCGTTCAAGGTCGGCTGATGGAGTCTGTTCTCGCCCACACGGCATACGTTCAGCTCACTCCTCGTAGCCGGTTAACGTACATTTTCTGCAGAGCATCTGAGGTTCTAACTTTGTGCTTGAGAAGCTGCTAGATCTCCTCTGAGACGCCTTCCAGTTAATCTGACGGCATCTGAACGTGTCGGTTACATGCTACTATTCCTGTAAAAGTCTGAACTGCATCAGCCTTTCTTGGATGTTCAGCTTCATTTTAGATTGATTTAGAGGTACAAAGCTGTCACCCTCAGAGGAGTTATCGGGTTTATGACTTCCCAGCTAACTGATTTGAAGCTGTTTTGCACAAAATTGGCAAAACAGTCGCTTAATTTTCAGCTTCAAACAAAATAAATCAAACATGGAGTCAAGTTCAGGTTCAATGTCGGTGCAGGGAGCAGAATACGAACCTAAAAAGGGAAATTTGTGTCAAAATGTTGGTTAAAAATGCAGACAAGCAGCTACAAAACAATAGAAGAAGAGGCGAGGAAGCTGGCTGTGAGAACCCCAGCTGCTCGGCAGAAGGAGCAGCAGGGCAAACGCACATTTACGTCTGGTGTATAAATACATGCAGGGGCTGAAAGAGCCAGAACACGTGTCCGTCAGCGTCGTCCGTCGGCCTCCGGAGCCTCAGCACGCGGCTTCTATCTGAGCAAACATGAGACAAAACATACGTGAACCGTCCCACTCACAAATCTGCATCTATGTGCTTTCTCCCTAAAGGGTCGCCGTATGTCGACGTTGCTAAGAGACAGCTCCTCTTCCTCCTCGCCTCGTTCCCACATCCTCTTCTACATCTTTTCTGTTCAACTTTTGAGAAAGCTACCCTTTTCATTTTGTCCCCAAATCTGCCCCATTTCCCCACCAGAGGGTTCATCCCGATGTGGACGAGCAGCTTCTCCTGTTTTCGTTCCTTCTCTCGTCCCATTTTTGGTAAAAGAGCAATTAGCCTATTTGCAGGGAAGCTGTAAGCGCAAGGGAGGTGAGCTGGCTGCGGTGGAGAAGCACCGTGGTCCAGTTTAACGCCACACAGATGGAGATCTCTGCGCTGGATGTGGGTTAAATCAGGCTCTATTTATGGCAACAACAAAAAAAAGAAAAAAAAAAAACAGGGATTCGAGTTCAGGTTCTTTTCAACAAGAAGGTGAACCAACACCTGTGTATGTTAATAAAACGCTCTCCTGACGTTTTGCGGTTTAAACCTGGACTCTATCTTTTGGACAAATCGTCCCACAGAGCGCTCCGGTCTGAACACTGGGTTGACGGTTGGTGTCCTACTTCTGCGACGGTCCGACAGCGACGGCGTCCCACTTCGCTCAGCTCGCACACAGGTGCCCTACATCAGCGGCGTTACCTGCTGGACGGCCTGCCTCATTTACATCCACATTTGAATTTAGTTTGACTGGAAGCACATTTTGTTCTGACCGGACGTTTTCCATGTCTCTAAAACATTAAACAAATACATAACTAATGATTATTTTCATTGTCGATTGAACCTGTTGATTATTTTATTGATAAACGTTCATAAAAGGTGAAAAATGTCAACGAGTGTTTACGTTTTAATCCAAAATGTTGAGTTTACTGTCATAAAGGAGGAAAGAAACCAGAAAATATTCACATTTAAGAAGCTGAAATCAGCAAATTTTGACTTTTTTTTTACTCAAACTGATTAACGGCCGAACATTTTATTGGTATTTTCTGTTATTTGAAGGAGAAAACATGTAAATTAAGGATGAAAAAATGGCAAATAAGTTGTCCGGTGTTGTTTTACAGATGCTATTTAGTAAAAT
>NW_007578143.1:229681-236041 GCF_000690725.1 Stegastes partitus | reverse complement strand
GTCAACCTTAAAAATCAGGCCAAAACTGTAAATAAATTAAAGATCAAACGTGATTTTCTGAGCAAAACTCTAAATAGTTGATGTATTTCAGCTACTAAAATTAGAGATTATGCTAGATTATATCATAGGAGTTAATTAAATATAACCACTAATTTAAGTTATTTCTCATAGTTATCAACTCATGTGTTGTTTTGATTTTGGGCAGAGATTAGATGAGAAATTTCAATTAGAGTTTATTTTAGCAGAACAAGCAAGACAGCTCTGCAGAGACAAGACGATAATTGATATATTTGAGATAAAAATCTTGATTCCAACTCGCTGACTTGTGAAGGAAGCCAGGTTCTTTAAACACGTCGACATCGGCCGTACGTCGGACCGTCTCTGTGTACGTTTACGTGATTGAAGCTTCTGTTTTTAAGTTTCATCCTCTGGCAGAAAAGACAGATTCGGAGGCTGAGAGTCCAGCTGACCAAACATGGTGAAACCTCGTCCTCTGGCTCGTTCTCTGCCAGCAGGCTTTTCACACGCCGAGGACGCGACATCACACCAAAGGGTCGAATGTGAAAACGTGTCTGGTCGCATCCATCAGACGGATTTCTGCTAAATCTGGATCTTCCTCGGTGCTTTTTAAACAACACGCAGCAGCAGAAGGAGAACTCCCAAACGAAATAATCACAAACCAAAACAGACGTAAACAAACGTTGGACAAACACAAATGCTGCAGATAGGAGTTGATCAAATGCTGGAGTGACTGCATTGGTGATTTCTCAAAGACACGTCATGGAAATGGTTGTGAACAGGAATAAATGTTTTGTTCTTTTTCATCAGGAGGATCTGGGGCTGTAAGTCAGAGGGAGTCCTGCTGCTGAATGGAAAGATAAACTAAATATTATGTGTAATTTANAGTCAAACTGGTTTATAATGTCCACATAAGTTAAAAAATAATAATTTAACATGCAGTAATTACTTCTTTTACACTGTGTGGGCATAAAATTACACTATTTTTACTCTATTTAATTTAGCAAAATTTAAAAATAACCCCATCCATTGTTAGAGTAAAGTTAGAAGATTTTTTGAATATATTCTTTCCGGTTATCTACCTTTTAAGAGTAGATTTTTTTAATTTACACAGTGTGTTGTGTGTCTTCCATCTGGAAAATTATCCAAATCTAATCTTAACATCTGCACAGCTCATCGATATCACTTTGTTCTAGATGTCTAATTTGAAAAAATTGCTTAAAGTAAATCATTTATCGAACCAAATTCTGTAAAAAACAACAAAATCTGCGCTCTTCTGTGTTACTGTGAAGCCATGAGTGACTCAACAGCCAGGTGACGAGAATTCAGAGTTTAATTAAAAATGTAAGAGATATAATATGTACAGTACGTAGAGCCTCCATGTTCCTCAGCATCGGTAACACCTGAGGCACTAACACACAGTGAAGTCGGGTGTTTTGGGCTGAACCTCTGAATATTGATCACTTCTCTCTGCAGGACGCTCCGAGTCTTCATTATTAATAAAGCAGCGACGTGAGGGCTGACAGCAGGACGAGCAGATAAAACACGAGCACGCGTCGTCTCCTGTGATTAGACGGAGGTGAAGTGAACTCAGCCAGCGTGTTGCCACCACAGCTTTCCTCACACAAACACGACTCTTTCAGCCGAGCCGCCGATGACGAATCGACGTGTCAAAGATGCTGCGAGTGGAAAACACACACAGATGGGACATTTAAAGGGTTTAAGGAGGATTTATAGTTTCTCTCGGCGGTCAGTTGGTGTTGATCTGCTTCTCTTATTTATCTAAAATTTTCTGAAACTGAAAATATGACATTATCTAATATAATTATAATAATTAATATACATAAATAATGTGAAATAGTAAATTGTTATTTTTATAACATTTAAACATAAAATAAAACTATTTTTTAACTCAGTCCGTGAACCATTCAACTTATGGTTGAATCAGGAAAATACTACGAATGATTCCATGTATTTTATTTAAATTTTTTTTTAAATAATAAAAAATATTGTTCTTAGTGATCAGATTCTGCAAAAAAAAAAATCTAATAATAAAATAAAATAAAATAAATCATTCGTGACTCAACTGCAGCCAACAGTCATGTGACAAAAATTCAGGAAGTGTTTATACAAAGCAGAAAGGAAAAAAATGTAATTAGTAAAATATCTACAGTATGTAGAGTCGCAAAGCAAAACAAGACAATAATAAAAAAGTGAAGCTGTAAAAGATGGATGAACTAGACTAAAATAAATTTAAATAAATTGAGAAATAAATAAAAATCAGTCAAAAAAACAGTAGTCATAAAAAAGAACAAATTAAGCTATTTTTTTTTAAATAAAATAAAATCAATCCAGACTAGGAGGGTTCATTTTGCCTTTAAAAATACCAACACAAAGAACTACTAGCATGCTAACATGCTAATGTGAAAAAAGAAACATCCTCAACATTAAAAATCAGCGTGTTGTCATCGTTAGCATGTTAGCATGCTAATGTTAGCATTTAGAAACCAATACGACTGCAGACTTTTCAACTTGGAAGGAATCAGTCAGTCAAGAGCAAAACTGAAAATGTTTGTCTTATCTCATCGAGGTGATTTGGAAAAATAATTCCTGCTTCGCAAAGTGTGAAACACGCAATAAAAACACCTGAACAACGCAGTGAAGCTGGTACGTTTACTCTGATGCAGGAATGTGTCGACAAACTGAAGGACATTATCAGCTCAGTGCATCTGTAGTGTTTGTTCTCCAGGTTTAAGACGGCACAAATCACCAAAAAATGCCATTTAATCTAAAATCACGACTGATGTTATAACTGAAATACAGCTTCAAGCACGTGGAGCTGACATGAAAAGATAATTCATCCTGTACAAGGTGCAAAATGCATCTGAGCATCCCACCAACAGAAACACGCAGTAAATTCTAACAAACGTGAACAAACTGAAGGAAATTATCAACTAAATGCATCTGTGCTCTTTGTTCCCAAACCTACGCGCAACTTTCCAGCCTCTCGGCCAACTGAAGTCACTTTTTCCACTGTCAAGTCCAAAAACCACCTCTGAGGGCTCTAGGATGTGCACCAGCCTCCAGCTCCCTTATCAAAAATGGCTTTTTTTTTTTACAAACATTAGCTGTCGATCTAAGTTTCTTCTCACTTCCCAGAAACGGTAAAAGGTTCTGTTCAAGAGACGATAAAGGAGGAAGTAGAACCTGCAGAGCTTCAATTCATCAACTCTGCTATGAACAACCTGTAACTCCGGACAGTTTAGTAATGAAGCAGGCTGCAGGGTTCACGGAGCAGCGACGCCTAAAAAAAACAAAACTACACCGAGCAGCAGCAAACCCTGAACTCATGTGAGGGGGAAAAGCAGCCATATAAGGCAGCTCCAGATTTAGCTGCATGGCCGGGCGGTGTTTATATGTGTGTAGGTTGGTGAGTCACATGAACTCTAAGAGCTGAAGTAAATCCAGGCCAGAGCTCCTGACACACAAAAGCCCCGTCCAGCGCTGGCAGAGGGGATTTAGGTTGATTAGGCCGATCCTTCAACAAAAACAGTTAGAGTGAGCCTTTAAACACTTCTGACATGCTTTACTACACTGGGGAGGGAAAAAAGGTTTTTATTGGAATTTTTTTGAATAATTTACTATTATTTTGCAGGTTTTCCCTTTTTAAAAAAATTAATTATCCTGTAAAATCATGTAAAAAGCATCAAATTGCATGTAAACTATATAAAAAAATATAAAATAAAAACAAGTAAAAAACTGTAAATAATGTCCACATCAATAATCTTTACAGATATTTGACACTATTTGAAAGAAAAAGGTATGTAAATATTAATTATTTTACAGCATTTGACCATAAAATTACAGCTTTTTTTTTTCTTCTTTTTTTTTAAAGGGTTTAAAGCTGCAAATAAATAAATAAATAAATAAATAAATTTTTTTACAGATTTTCCCTGTTTTGCTAAATTACAGATAATATTTGATAAAATCTCTGGGGAAAAAAGCATCAATTTACACGTCAACCTTAAAAATCAGGCCAAAACTGTAAATAAATTAAAGATCAAACGTGATTTTCTGAGCAAAACTCTAAATATTTGATGTATTTCAGGTACTAAAATTTGAGATTATGTTAGATTATATCATAGGAAATTAAATATAACAACTAATTCAAGTTATTTCTCATAATTAGTAACTCATGTGAGAACAGCTTGTTTTGATTTTGGACGGAGATTAGATGAGATATTTCAATTAGAGTTTATTTTAGCAGAACAAGTAAGACCGCTCTGCAGAGACAAGACGATAATTGATATATTTGAGATAAAAATCTTGATTCCAACTCGCTGACTTGTGAAGGAAGCCAGGTTCTTTAAACACGTCGACATCGGCCGTACGTCGGACCGTCTCTGTGTACGTTAACGTGATTGAAGCTTCTGTTTTTAAGTTTCATCCTCCGGCAGAAAAGACAGATTCGGAGGCTGAGAGTCCAGCTGACCAAACATGGTGAAACCTCGTCCTCGGGCTCGTTCTCTGCCAGCAGGCTTTTCACACGCCGAGGACGCGACATCACACCAAAGGGTCGAATGTGAAAACGTGTCTGGTCGCATCCATCAGATGGATTTCTGCTAAATCTGGATCTTCCTCGGTGCTTTTTAAACAACACGCAGCAGCAGAAGGAAAACTCCCAAACGAAATAATCATGAACCAAAACGAGACACTCAGAGCAAATGCTGCAGATATGAGTTGATCAAATGCTGGAGTTACTGCACTGGTGATTTCTCAAAGACACGTCATGGAAATGATTGTGAACAGGAATAAATGTTTTGTTCTTTTTCATCAGGAGGATCTGGGGCTTTAAGTCGGAGGGAGTCCTACTGCTGGATGGAAAGATAAACTAAATATTATGTGTAATTTAGCACAAAAGAGGAAAAAGTACATTTTTTCCTTCAAATACAGTCGTGACTCGATAATCCGACACTAAACGTAAAACCTTCTTTTATGTCGGATATCAAGGCTGTCGGATTGTCAAGACAGAGGTCAAGATACAAGGAGGGCTTGATGCTGGAAGGCTCATTTGTTGTTAATATTTATTGTTGTTATAATAACTAGTGTATTGCTAGAACACTACACATCGCTGGATTTCACACCTAATTGACCGGTGCGATTGTGCACATTCTAGCCAATTCCACCCCATCGGAGCACATCCCCGGGGTGGAAGTGGCTGGAACAGTTCTCTTTCCACCAGCGGCGGTGAGATCATCATCATAGTGACCTCAGCCGAGCTTCACGTCTTTGGTCCCAATCCATCCTGTTGGTCATGAGGTGGTCGCACCAGTGTCCCCCTTTAGGGTGTCCAGGAAGGTGGTGGCAGGTCTTCCTGGCTTCCACCAGCTGTGGGATGGCTCCCAAAGGAACAAGCTGGCTGGCAGGAAGCTCCCTATGGCGGTAACAGTGGCCGGTAATGCCACGTGTCCTCCAGGCGATACGATCACAGCGTGTGATGTTAGAAACATGGTCCCTCCTGCTGATGTCTTTAGCAGCCCGGAGCATCCTGGTATATGTACCATCAAGAGGCTTCTCCAGCGATGTATTGAGGGACCAGCATTCGCTACCGTACAGGAGAATGGACTCGACTGTCGCCCGGAAGAATCTGATGTTGAGCTCTCTCGAAAGGCTTGATCTGCACACCACACTCATACCGCTCAGCGCTTTCCAAGCCATTGCCTTGTGCACCCTGATATCCTGGTTAGTGCTGTTAACCCAAGAGCCCAGATACTTAAAGTCGTCCACCGTCTCAAGAGGGACACCATTTATTATTTAGGACAGCGGTCACAGTTCTGTTTCCGCCGGCGGCGGTGGGGGAGTAGCGGATACGCTCCACCGTTACCATCCATGTTTACTTCCATAAACACTGAGGACGCTCGCTGCGTGTGACGTCGTCGTGTCCTCTTCTGCACATGCGGGACGCTTTTGGGTCGTATGAAGTTCACACAGCAGATCACATACAAGTCGCATTCAACTGGAAACGTGAAGGAAGTCACAAAGAAATCTCAAGTGAGCATTAAGTCCTGCAGTGTGAACGTAGCCAATGTGTGGGATTGTTCAGTCAGATAATACGCCGTTATCCTGATTGGTGACATAAAATGTCATGTCGGAGTCAGAATCCAAGGCTGTCGGTATGTTAAGGCTGTTTTTATGGGTTCTGGTCGGATAGCAAGGTTTAGGATTGTTCAGGGTCGGATTATCGAGTCACGACTGCACCAGCAAATATCTGTAAAATGATTTTTTTCTTTTTTGCTGAATTGTAGAAAAAGTGTAATTCTACAGTCAAACGTCATAAAAGAA